>NC_041380.1:338266625-338288440 GCF_002162155.2 Triticum dicoccoides | reverse complement strand
GTCCCCCCTCCTCCCACCTATAAGACGCGGGGCTCTCTGAAGTCGGCATACGCCCGCCACGCCAGCTCTTCAGGATGGGAAGCTGACCAAGCTTCTCATCCCCCTGCTCGCCTCGGAGCTCGATCAGCTTCGGGGACTACTGTCGGAGTAAATAGCCATGGGTAGCCTAGCCGGCTTCCCCTGGCCCTTCTGAAAAAGTTGCGAGCCCACCCGGCTCTCAAGAATCAAAGACGTGGGGCCGCCTTCCCCTTGCTGGCTGCCATCCAGGCCGGCTTTCGGAAGGCGGTCCGACTTTAGCCCTCATGAGAAGGCCGACTCCAAGAAGCCGGCCATGAGAAGGCCGACTCCAAGAAGCCGGCCATGAGAAGGCCGACTCCAAGAAGCCGGCTCCCCATAAAGCGGTCCAGACCGTACCCACAAAAGTTTGCACCCACCTAACGGCGGTGTGACGGGGCGTGGCTACAGAAAAGCCTGCCACCCCCGAATCCCGGAGCATGCCTGGCATAGTGCGCCGTATGGGTAGGCATGACCCGTCCGGCGCGGCACTGTTGCCATGCTAACCCTGGCATCACCCACGACGGGCCGCCAGCGTGGCCCACAGACGGTGGGCCCCTTTGATCAGAGAGACGCCCGAATGCGGCCACGCCTCCAGCCAGTCGGCCCGAGACAGAGCCGGCTCCCCGCAGCCGGCTTGCCGCCTCCCTCGAAGAAGACGCCCCATTAAGGAGACAAGACGCGGTAAGGCTACAGCGATCGCCTGACAGGCTGCGGTACTGTAGCCACGCTTACCACGATGAAGCTCACGTCGACAAGATGGAGCCACAGTAACCAGCCGCCGACCAGGCCCTGGACAGTGGGGCCTGCCTGTCGACCAAGGGGCCGGCAGCCGGCGGGACCCACCAGCCGGCGGGCCCCAGCAGCCGGTGCAGAAGCCGGCGAGCGCAGTCACAGACGGCTGGGCCCCGCGCCCAGTTGGATTACCATTGTACCCCCGGGGGGTAGGCCTATATAAACCCCCCGGAGCACCCATGCAAAGGGTTGGACCCCTTACTAGTTCTAGACACCACACAAGGAGAGGAAGCAGGCTAGCCGTGCCCTTCTTCCTCCTCCCACCCAACAGCTCAAGGAGCGTTGTGTAGCCACTTGATTCATCTAGTGAACATGCGGAAACCCCGCAGAGCAGCAGTAGGGGTGTTATCTCCACGGAGAGCCCCGAAGCTGGGTAAGATCCGCCGGCATGCATGTCTTCGTCTCATCCCGTTTCCAGGCACCGGCGATGTCTTACTGGCTCCCACAATGATAAGCCACCCGTTGGCATATGTCGCACCTACCACCCGACAACAACCTTCTAAAAGTGGCTTCATCTCGCAACATGGTCAATAAATAGGATATTCGCTTTAGAGCCATGGAAAAGCATGAACATAATCTTTTGTCCTATTCTCCAAGATGGACGGGCCTTCATTATTTGAGATCACCCATGAATAAGTATCTTTTCACCTCCAAGGGGAATTGAGTAGGTCGACATATACATCAAGCGGAAGTCTGACCCGACCATGGTCAGGCATCTGTATAGGAACAATGGAACTCGACAGTTCCTGTTTTAAGAAGATCACAGCTGTAAAACTGTGTATAAGCAATAGTTTATGAACAACATATATAACAGAAAACAGCTCGTACCATAAGTTTCTCGACATAGTTGGACCTGTTCAACGAGTGCAGCAGTGGCACACATATCCCACTTGGCCTTCCACCATTGAAACGCCCCACAAGGACCTCAAGATGATCAATAAAGTGTAGGAACTTGTGGATGTCGATCCAGTCAACTTCAGTGCCATTAGTAACAGCCGAGTTATTACAGAGTAACAAACGAGCAGACTGCTTAACTCTGAAAAAACCTACACGTGCCACTAATTATAAGAAAATATTAGTTAGAAGTAGCATCTTCGTGAGAGATTCGTTGCTACTTCTAAAGTTAAATTGTGATTAGTTAGACATAATAGGTGGATTAAGAAGTAATCGAGGCAACAAGCAAGAACCAGATACAAAACTAACATGGATGAACAATTGGAACGACGTCGGGGTGGAAGATCGCAATGAAGATGAGACCAGGTTCTGCTATTCCATCAACATTCGTGCACCAACTTTCAGTCCATAACACTTGAGAAAGTTTATCCAAGTTCGGCCATAAAAAAGCAGTGGTCTTCTTGGTTCATGAACCCAACTCAAAACTTATATCCATGGCCTGTCTTCACTGTGGCCATTAAACTAGTGTATTCAGTTATGGCAAGGCCGAGCATCTTGAGTACATGCGTTCTGGCAGAGCAAATAATACACTGCAGGAAAAATAATATGAGAACACAACATGTTCAAAAAAACCCCACCCTCTCGGATAGAAAAGAGGATTCTAGGAACATACTGTGTGCGTTTCAAAATGCTGTGTTAGGATGAGAAGGAACAAGTGTGGCGTCTCGCCGAGGGCGCAGAAACCTGTAGGGTACTCGCACTTTGGGCACTGCGAATGAAACACACTAGATTCAGTAGGAAGAAAAATGCATCAACGGCGGCGGCTGCCATCTTAGGATTACCTGCGACCAAGGGCCTTGGGTTTATCGGGGATGGATGAAGAATTCGTACCTGGTTCTCCATGAGAAAACACTATGCAATCGCCGAGAGGGGGTTTTCTCTGAACAAGCAGACGAGGGAGAAGGGGATTCAGGCCCAGTGAAATATTGCCGCTTCATCCGTCCAGCTTACTGCTAAAGCTGGAAACGGGGGGGGGGGGGTTGTGATTTTACAGCTCATTGGGCATTACTGCGGTGCTACGACCGAGGTGTATCTACCGTGAAGTTGTGCACTCTAATTTGTGCATATGGCACGTGGACCCCATTGCCGGTTGCCCACATATCAGCGAAAGGAAGTAGAAAGACAGGAGTAACTAGTTACACATAAATATATTTTTTGACAGAGAGATACTCCCTCCGTAAAGAAATATACAAATCTTTTATATCACATGCTCACCTTGCCGAGAAATATACTCCCTCTGCATCGCACGGGCATTATGGGGGTTCAGCTTTTTTTATGGGGGTTTAGCTGAGAATATAATACTGAGATAGGCTCACGGTTCTGGACTTTGGGCTGCAGGCCGACCCTGCATGTTTGGGGGCCCATGTGTTCTACCTCAGCGCTTTTCATATTGCAAGCGATCGGTATGGCGCTGATTTTAGATGCTGCCGCAAGGCGAATACACAAAATTGAATAAAGCACGACAGCTGTTGGAATGAAATCGAACGACAGTTCCTAACCAGCAATCAGAGTTGCAATTCTATCAACGATATACCATGTGATAAATAATACTGTCGTACTACTTATACACACATGACACTTGTTTCACCATGCCAGGTTATTACATCAAAATCTCTCGGAGGATAGATCAGTTCGGCAGTTGCGTGCTGCTAATTTCAAAGTTGATTTGGACCAGCTCTCCTTGCCGAGAAAGTTCGATTTTGACATCATCCCCTACCGCAAGATATGATTTAGATTTTAACCTTGACCATCCTTTAGCATCAATCATCATGCGACCATCCTTTGTACTTATGGTATATTGAGCAGGTTCATTCCCACCAAGGCTGCGCATGGTAAGAGAAACTTGGCCGCGGTCGCCCGGATTGTTGAACGACTCCCTCGTTGCTCTAGGAATTCTCTGTTTGCAAACAAGAAGACATACCCAAACAATTAGATCAACACAGTGAATCATGTGAAACAACATGGAAAGAAAAAAGAACGAAGCACTTGGGTGGCCAATGCTTACCAAGAAGGTGGACATGTCGGTTTTTGTAAGGACTTTGGTATATGAAGTGCGAACTGCAGCCCAGTCTATTGCCGGTGCAACTGCACGGGCCGGAGCAGATGTAAGTGCAAGTGTTGGTGCAGGTGCCGAAGCCGCCGCTGCTGCCGGAGATGGTGCTCCTTGTAGAGCTGGTACCGGTGTCGGAGCAGGTGCCGGTGTCGATGCCCGATCCTCCGGTAGATCAGACTGATCCGCTGACGCGGTCGGTGCCCAATCCTCAGCTGGATCAGACTAAGCTGCTGCCGCAGTCAGTGCTAGAGCAACTTCCGGTGCTCAATCTGTGCGAGACAGTGGCGATCGTGTCTGGTCTGCTATGATCAGCTCTCTAACTTGACTAGGATCCGTGACCGTGATCCAGTTTTCTTCTTCATTTCTTTTAAACGCGAGAAGGACTAATTGTGGCGTTTTTGTTAAACCAAACTGCAGTTCATCATAGGGATTCAGCTTGTACTCAGACAACAGACTGATCCAATTTTTTCCAGTAATATAAGTGATGGACAGTGCCTTCGTTACTGACACGACATAAGAAGTGAAACCTGCAAAAATAGCCATCATAGAGCAAACCAAACATTTTATTCTGTGATGAATGTCACATGGCAAAACCTGCATCATAAAATTGCAGGAAAAGAAAGAAAACATGACATTAAATCAATAAGATTTAGACAGTAAATCAATAAGATTTACTTGATGTGACACGAGTGAATCCTTACCAAGAAATCACTATGTTGAAGTACTAAACATAAGATTGGTCGTCCAACTACGCGTGGCATGCAGGGGCCCTGCCTACTCCCACAAGCAGGACAATCCAAAGGTCGTGACAAATCGTATGGACCAAACATCCATGGGACTGGAAATCCTGGTGGGTGCGATAAACCCTGCAATGCATACAGATATTGGAGTGTAACCATAATTGATAAACCGTCCTCACAAAAAATATGATCTGGATACTTCAAAATATACAGACTGAATTGAGTGCACAGACATTAACATAGACCGTTCCCAGGACTGACCACACACCAAAAGTGGCAGTACTAATAAACAATACAGGGTTCACAAACACAAATCAAGTACTGAACAATAGTACTTACTACAGACAAGCAAAGTTGCACTAACTAAACTCTGCAGACTATTTCTTGCCACCGACCTATGGGATGAACCCCGCATAACTGACTAGGCCATGGACTTCGTGTGAGATGTCTACACGCACCATCACCATCTTGTCAACCTTGGAGAACCTAACAGAGTGGTCTTTCCACTCGTAAACATGATGATGAAGACAAGCCACATCAGATTTGTTGGGAAGCTTTACAAGAACCACACCCTTCGTAATCGAAGGCACAACTAGGAAATTGTTGTGGTCAAGTACAGCCTCGAGAACACGCCTGACAACAATGCTACAGGAAAACACTAGTTCAGGACACGTGGCGACAAGGACACAGCAGCTGGATAGTTCAGCAGTAGAACTCATCATCAGGTCTTCCAATTCACATGGCATGACTTTGAGAACTTCATCTCCACCGCGGACCTGGTTCTAATTCAAACAGAAACCATATTTTATTACTACTTCCGTTCAGAAATATAAGATGATTTTCGATATTATACTCCATATATGACTACATATACGCACAGAAATGAGTGAACAAGGACACTAGAACATGTCTTCAAAGGCATGAGAGCAGAGGGATTACATGCAAAATCCATAACACAAGTTACTGAGGCAAATATACCCTCTTAAAAGGTAGCATTGATGTTCGTAAAGTACTCCCTCTGTCCCAAAATTCTTGTCTTAGATTTGTCTAGATACGGATGTATCAAGTCACATTTTAGTATTAGATACATCCGTATCTAGACAAATCTAAGACAAGAAATTTGGGACAGAGGGAGTAGTTGAAAGTAATCTATAAGAAATCAGTGTCAACCTCTCGCATGTTTTGGTCAAAAGAGGAATTTAGAACCGTCATTTGGCACACAAAAATCACATGCAAGTGTCGGTGTTCTGGGAACGGGGGTCCCCAGACTTGCCTGCCTGTGGCGTGGCTCAAAGGGGGGCCCAGCACGGCCCATCTTCACCAACACAGACCCAAGACCCTCGCGAGGGGCCAAGCCTTGCGGGGCGGACGACGCGAAGCTTCCTCAGGCACGGCCTCATCAGGCTGGCTCGCGAGGAGGCGGAGAGATCAAGGCGGGGTACCTCACGAGGTGCCCATGACGCAAGCCATGACGACCAAGGGCGCCAGGCGGGTGCCAGCCTGCGCAGTGTCCTCCTTTCCTCTTTGGTGCAAAGGGGGCAAGCGCAGCCGCGGAGTACCGAGGCATCAGGCAAAGGTTGCCATTTCGGTGCAACGAGACCAAGGCCAGGATGACTGCAAGACGGAGGTCATCGTGGAGCCCAAGACGGCGTCACCACCAAAGCTTTGTGCAGGCGAAGACTACTTTTGTCAGGATAGCTGGTACTAGCTGCCCCCCTTCAAATTAGCCCGCCATTGTTGGCTCCCTTCTCGCTCGATATTTGGGAAGAGGACCAGGGCCTCTATAAATAGGACCAGCCACCCATAGGGTTGGAAGAGAGAGGTTGAGGGGGATCGAGACCAACGATCGAGTAGAGAGGAGATCGAATCAGATCAACAATCGAGAAGAGAGAGAGAGAGAGAGAGAGAAGGGTGACTGAACTCCTCCCAGCAGTTCATCGCCCCAGCCAAGAACAGACCCTCGCGAGGCCGTTCTTCCTTGTATTGTTCATCATCATCAGCCCAAGAGGAAATCCTCCACACCACACACCGGAGTAGGGTATTACACCACAACGGTGGCCCGAACCAGTATAAACCCTGTGTCTCTCATGTTGTTCTTTCCATAGCTTAGATCTCAGCGAGGCGGAGGGGTGCAGGTAGGTAGGAGGCGAAATCTCCACGCGCACCCTAGTGTTCGAACCTCAAGGGTCTGCCGGAACCCGAAATCCGACATTTGGCGTGCCAGGTAGGGGTGCACCAGAATTCGTCTTCCACCACCCCATTCTCCTCCGACCATCGCGCCCATGTCTGACGCTCGTCGGGCCCGCGCCGAGCGCCGGGCTGCTCTCCCTTCCCGCGTCGCCCAGATGGCTCCTGTCGGCGGGCGTCCTCGCCATTCCCCATCACCTGCCGTCAACGCCGCCACCGGCCAGGCGGGGGACGAGCAGCAAGCATCGTCTCAGCATCCGTCCGTGCGGCAAGACGGCCGCACCGCAACTCCCTCACTCACCCCGGCTGGTTCTTCGTCCCGCGCACTCCGCGCACCCATGGAGGCTCGAGCTGCTCTCATCGCGGCAAATAAGCTCTTGCGCTACCGTCCCGTCGATGACGTCTACAAAGAATGGCTCGACCGCATCGCCGAGCTCATCCGCGCCGCAGGGGGCTCTCCTGCGCCGTCCGTTCCGCTGCACCGCACCCCGCCCCGCGCGGGCGACGAGGCTCCGACGGCGCCCCGGCCGCCTCCTCCTCAAGAAGGCGCCATGGCTCCAAGGCGCGTGGCCCCTGGGCGGAACCCACTCCGTCAGGTGCTAGCGCGGCAAGAGCAGAGCTGCCAAGAAGTCCCTCGCCCGCAAGAAGCTGCCCGGGCGCTCCCTGCTCCAGCACGTCGCGACCATGCTCCTGCTCCCGCACGTCAAGGCCCCGCTCTGCTCCCAGCTGCAGCGCGAGGGGACATGCAAGACCAAGATCTCCATCACCCAAGGCCTCCTGTGGCCACAGCAGGCTGCCGTGCCTTCACCATCGAGCTACGTAGCGTCGCGTGGCCCGGCAAGTTCAAGCCAGACCTGCCTCCTTGTTACGATGGCACGGCTGACCCTGCGGAGTTCCTCCAGCTCTATGAGCTGGGCATCGAAGCTGCCAACGGAGACAAGAAGGTCATGGCGAACTGGTTTCCCATGGCGCTCAAGGACGGGGCCCGCACCTGGCTCCTGAACCTGGCTCCAGGCACGATCTCCTCCTGGGACGAGATGCGCACCCGCTTCATCGCCAACTTCCAAGGTACTCGCGACCGGCCACCCGCCATGAGCGACCTGCGCCGCATCAAGCAACAACCCGGGGAGACCCTGCAGAAGTACATCCAGCGCTTCAATGACGCGCGCCTCAAGATTCCCAAGGTGACTAAGGAGGCTATCATCTCAGCCTTCTCCGACGGCGTGCGTGATGTCAAGATGAAGGAGGAGCTGGCGATGCATGAAGACCTATGCACTTCCTTGGAGCTGTTCAACTTGGCAACCAAGTGCACAAGGGCTGAGGAAGGGCGTCTCTCCCTCCTCGAGCTGCCTGCCGCAGACCCAGAAGAGAAGAAGCCCAAGGACAAGGATGTGAAGTGCAAGGGGGCTGCCGTGCTCGTGCCTGAACCAGACACCAAGCGGGGCAGAGATCAGCCCGAACCTTCCAAGGGTAGTCGGTACTGTGTGTACCACGACCTCCACACCCACAACACCAACGAATGTCAAGAGCTCCGAGCCGTGCGAGAAGGAAGGATCGGCCGTCGCCCCGACCGCGATGATTGGGGCTACGGTCGAGGTGGAGGAAGGAACGCAGGACGCTGGGAAGACCGTGGCCCGCGCCAAGGGTGGCGCGATCAACCTCGCGAGGATCGCTGGCATGACCCGCCTCGCGAGGGAGACTGGAGGGATCAGCCTCGCGAGGATCGCCCACCAGCAACGCAGGCCTCCCTCCGCTGCCACCACAGCCAAGGAGAAACAAGGACCGTCACCAGGACGAGGGGGCTGGGGGCTTCCAGGAGCCGCACGCGATCGCCTGCATCCTGGGCGGGGCTCAAGCCCCAGCCTCTCAACGCATCTTCAAGCAGTTCGCCCGCGAAGTGAATGCAGACCTCCCCAGGCTTGAAGCCATGCGCCCTCTCAGGTGGTCGGTGTGCGCCATCACATTCAGCTCAGCAGATCAGCTCAAGTGTGCGGCTACAGCCGGAGTCCTCCCGATGCTTTGTTCCCCAATCATCAGCAATGTGGTGGTCACCAGGACCCTCATCGATGGCGGGGCAGGGCTCAACATCCTGTCCGTGGAAACATTCAACAATCTCCAAGTGCCCTACAGCCAGCTTCAGCCAACCAAGCCTTTCTCCGGAATCACCGACGGCTCCACGGTCCCGATTGGGCAGGTCCGCCTCCCTATCACCTTCGGGGCACGCGACAACTACCGCACCGAGCTCATCGACTTCGACGTCGCTCACATTCACCCGCCGTACAACGCCATCCTTGGGTACCCAACGCTGGCCAAGTTCATGGCCGTAACTCACCACGGCTACAACGTCCTCAAGATGCCAGGAAGTGGCGGAGTCATCACGGTGCCATGTGAAGAGAAGGACGTGGTGTGTTCCCTGGAACAAGCCTTTCAGGCCGCGTCATTGGAAGACCCGGATCGCGGAAGCAGGAGGCTTTGCGAGACCGCCCCCAAGAAGAAGAAGACATCGTCCGGCCCGGCCCCTCAAGAGGCAGGCCCCTCTGGGCCCGTGCCTGCCAGGGGGAACCTCCTTCCATCGCATAGGAAAGCGCGCCCGGCGCCCTCCTCAGGCAGGGCTCGGGGGCTCTCCCCTGGAGGGCCACCGACCTAGCTAGGGTCACGAGGGAGGCGCTTGGGCACCACATGGAGGCGTGTTTCGAAGCATGTTTCCCTCAAGAAGGAGCAAGGCAAGGAGAGCCAGACCCTCAGGAGTTCGTCAGCAAGGCCATTCAGGAGTTAAAGGAGTCAAGAGTCATGAAAGGCGGCCGCCGCCTACCAGCAGTGGCTCCCCATCCAGGCGAGGATGGTGGGCTGCGCATCTGCATCAACATACCAGGGCTCAACCGAGTCGCCTCTCTGGAGTGCCTCTGGCCCTCGCGAGTGGGGCGCTGCAGAGGTCCACCCCACAGCTACGTTCGCATGCCTTACGGCTTGTCGAATGCAGCTGCCACATACCAGCGCCTCATGAGGGGCATCACGGAGGCACAAGAGGCCAGGCGTTCCGCAGCCCTGGCGGAGATATAGATGGTCCGCGAGGAGCCGCCAGCGCCTCCGGAGCCTCCCGAGGCCCCTGGGCCTGGGGGCTCGTGAGGATCGGCTTCCGCAGCCCACCGAGTCTGCTACACCAACACCCCTTCGTCCTCAACGTCATCAGGTGACATCTTTCAAGTTTCACTTCCAGCTGGGAGCGCCCCCAGGGCTGCATTATTCCCAGGCCGCATGGGTCCGTCCCTGTGGCGTGTATCCCTTTTATTTCATGTTGTTAGCTTACCTTGTTGGGGGCGCCCCTCGGGCTGCATGATCCCCAAGTCGCTCAGGCCTGACCCAGTGATGTCCGCCTTCCCAGCATCTATTTGAATGAATCCACTCCTTCGCGGCTAATGTGCTTGACCAAGTTGCCCGCTCAACTGACGGAACTGCTCCCAAACGGCACGACGCTTGCGCATGGGTCCGTCCCTGTAACGCCGACAAACCTGGATGGATGAGCTCTGATCACGGCAGCCCCACATGGCGCCACCTCGTCAAGCCTTCAGTGCCTCATTACCCCTCGGAAGCAACCAACGGCTGACTGTCAATTGTCATGGCAACCCCTTCGTTCTTTCTCTGATGGGTCTACAGGATCTCTTAAAGGAGCTGCGTCAGGCGAGGCCCTTGTGGTGTCTCCTTCACTCTCATCCGCGCGAACCGCTTGCACGTTAAAGGGGGGGTGCCTGAGCATCGCGACTCAGGGCTCCTACTGGCTCTCCAGCCCTCACCCTTTGGCCTTGTCCACAGCATCGCGACCTGGCATACCAGCGACGGCTGAGACTCGCTCGAGGGCCAGGACCCGAGGACGTAGAGCAGAAAGGGGAGCAAGGGCGAGAGGGGAGGGACACACGAGGACCTCGCCGAGCAACCTCGCGCCTGCCGATGCACGGACCCGGCGACACACCAGAGAGCGGTCCCTGATTCTCGAGATAAGTCACCACCCGGAAGCGCCAGCTACCGTGGCACCATCCCCACACCTAATGCAATCCCGTGTTTGCGACGCTGCTCTCCTTTCTCACCGAACGACGGCTGCTTGAGCGCCAAAGGGGACCTCCTGAGCATCTCGACTCAGGGGCTCTTACCGGACTCCGGGTCGCTCACCTCCTGGCCTTGACCACGGCATCGCGACCTGGCATACCAGCGACAGCTGAAGCCGCCTTGGGACTGGGACCTGTTGGCGCAGAGCACCAAGACCTCGCGAGGTTCGAAAGGGAGGACTGAGCTAAGACGGAATGATCAACTCGCACAATTCTACAACAAGGGTTATATTAACAAAACAGGATCACAAGCACCTTACAAGCCCCCACAGGACGCGTCTTTGATTCCTCGCAGGGAACAGATCCTAAAGGGACACTAACTACGCGCGCCCCTGCAAAAGACGCCATCATCAATAGTGGGCCGTCAAGCACCGGTGCCAACCCCATCCAGAGCAGAGTCGGCGGCGGCCTGACAAGCCCGCCCTGCTCCAGGAGCGGCGCTGGCTCGGGGGCTCGTAGCTGTCGTCGCTCGTCTTCGGAGTCGCGAAGAGCTCGCCGGAGTCGCTGGAACCTCTGACGCCTCCACCGCCTGAGGAGCCGCCAAGGGAGCGGTTGGCGGGCCCAGTCCACGCCGCAGTAGGATCCTGGCCACCTCTCCTGGGGCAGCACTCCAGCTAGCGCCCGTTCGCATCGAAGACCTTGAAGAACATCACCGAAGCACCGTCGTACTCCAAGTGGATCGCGAAGGCGCCTCTTGTCCTACAAACCCGGGCGATTTCACTCCAGCCCTGAGTCATGAAGACCTCGCCCGGGGCGGCGACCGCGACCTGTGCCTCGGTCACGAGGGTGCAGCAGCCGGCGTGCTGCAGCCAAAGCTCCAGGAGTTCTCCCTGTGGGATGATGGAGGCGAAGAAGGGAGTAAGGCGAATCCAAGACTGAGGAGGCATGGCAACGTGGAGCACGAAATCTCGGGAGGAGCCCTTGGTCTGGACCCCGGGGGGGACGACCCACACCTTCGTGACCCGTCGGCGCTGACGGCGGCGCCGCCCGTGGCGATCAGCATCAGCTCCTTCAGGGCCTTCGATGTGGGCGTACAAGGGAAGCAGGAACCCCGGCGGTGCCCACTCGCACCAAGGCCTCGACACCACCTGATGGGCCCCCTCGTCCGGGGCACGAAGGACGAGTCGTTTCTTCGGCGGGAGCGGGTCTGGTTCCTCTCGGGGAGCCTTTCCCTTCTCTGCCGTTGAGAACCGGCGGATCGGAGCCATCTCAGCAAGACGGAGCAAGGACCAGGAAGAAGGAGAAGCAAGGAGGGATGGACTGGAAGAGCGCGCGCCATTCTGTACTTATGGCCGGCGAAGGCCAACCACCGACCTCCACGATCGCAGGTAATCATGACCCACTTTACATGCAGGGACTTGTCCAATCCGTGCAGTTGCCGAGGTGCCATGGGGAAGTGGAGACGCCCACGTACAATCAACCGCCACGCGGCGCCCAAGGCCGCAGGCTGTTAGGGCCCGCGGCGCTTCGCTCTTGCCCTTCTGCCTCCCTGCACGGCCAAGTCCGGGCGCGCCTTGGGCCCGGGGGCTACTGTCGGCGTTCTGGGAATGAGGGTCCCCAGACTTGCCTGCCTGCAGCCTGCGGCGTGGCTCAAAGGGGGGCCCAGCACGGCCCATCTTCACCAACACAGACCCAAGACCCTCGCGAGGGGCCAAGCCTTGCGGGGCGGACGACGCGAAGCTTCCTCAGGCACGGCCTCATCAGGATGGCTCGCGAGGAGGCGGAGAGATCAAGGCGGGGTACCTCACAAGGTGCCCGTGACACAAGCCATGACGACCAAGGGTGCCAGGCGGGTGCCAGCCTGCGCAGTGTCCTCCTTTCCTCTTTGGTGCAAAGGGGGCAAGCGCAGCCGCGGAGTACCGAGGCATCAGGCAAAGGTTGCCATTTCGGTGCAACGAGACCAAGGCCAGGAGGACTGCAAGACGGAGGTCATCGTGGAGCCCAAGACGGCGTCACCACCAGAGCTTTGTGCAGGCGAAGACTACTTTTTTCAGGATAGCTGGTACTAGCTGTCCCCCTTCAAATTAGCCCGCCATTGTTGGCTCCCTTCCCGCTTGATATTTGGGAAGAGGACCAGGGCCTCTATAAATAGGACCAGCCACCCACAGGGTTGGAAGAGAGAGGTTGAGGGGGATCGACACCAACGATCGAGTAGAGAGGAGATCGAATCAGATCAACAATCGAGAAGAGAGAGAGAGAAGGGTGACTGAACTCCTCCCAGCAGTTCATCGCCCCAGCCAAGAACAGACCCTCGCGAGGCCGTTCTTCCTTGTATTGTTCATCATCATCAGCCCAAGAGGCAATCCACCACACCACACACTGGAGTAGGGTATTACACCACAACGGTGGCCCGAACCAGTATAAACCCTGTGTCTCTCGTGTTGTTCTTTCCGTAGCTTAGATCTCAGCGAGGCGGAGGGGTGCAGGTAGGTAGGAGGCGAAATCTCCACGCGCACCCTAGTGTTTGAACCTCAAGGGTCTGCCGGAACCCGAAATCCGATAGCAAGATCACCCAGAAAGTTGTACTACCAGTACTAGTACTGCGTGTTAGATGAAAAAACATGATCAAGATCGAGAAAAAGATCGTCAAGAAGAGATATTACCTGGACTTGCTTAATGAGGGATCCCAGAGAGGGGGGCTTGAACATGGTGATGGCTTTGAGCTTGTCTGCGGTAGTCTTGGTGGGGTGCTTGCGCTTCTTCGTACCATGAGCCTCGACGGTTTTGGCCGAAGCCATAGACATCACTTCGGCCGGTGCTCTAGCGTCCATCAAGAAACTCTCAAATAGAAATAAAAGAAAAGAAACCATAATTACAAACCCAAAAGAAGAAAAGAGAGGGAGTTATAGGATCAGTCTCAGGGTTGCAAGACCGGGCCTTGGCCAGAATCAACACCATTGATGCACTCACCTTTCCTTCTTTGGGAGAGAAGAACAATGGAAGAAGCAGGTCGGGGTTTTCTTGAAGAAATGAGGAACAAGATGAGGCAGAAGCGAGGGTTGGGTAGAGAGGAAGCTGAGAGAGAAGAGTGAAATGATGGTTGCTTCGTCCGTCCAACTTACTGCTGGAAAGGAGGGGGTTTTGTGATTTGACGGCTCATCGGGCATTACTGCGGCGCTTCGATCGGGGTAGTCTACCGTCACTCTACTACGAAGTAATTTAGTGCATGGCTGGTGGACCCCGATGCTGGCTGTCCCACACGTCGGCGAAAGTGAGTAATTTAGTGCATGGCTGGAGGAGGATCCGCACGGTAGAGCGTGTCCACTGTTTTTCAAAAGAAAAAATGATTACAGCAAGCGTTTCCACTCTTACGACGGAGGAGTGCGAAACACGGCAGCCACTTGAACATACATAGTGCTCCTACTACTAGGCATGTGCAGTGGTTCATACGTCAGTACTACACAATCTTGTTGCTAGTGTAGTAAGATATGACGATAACAAATGATGTTGTGCGCATGTCAACTACTCCTATATGTAACAAATACATGAAGAGGAAACAACTATATTGAGATGAGAATGCAACCAAACACACCCACACGCTTTGTGCTATAGTGACTGATCTGCACCGTCTGAGTTTGATCCAACGGTCATGTTGCGCCGAGACATGGACATGCCCATGCAGAGGGCGCCTAAACACCACCGAAGTCCCTCTTCTTCTCGAGGCGCACGATGTTGGTGATGCAGGGTGCAACCGCCCGCAGAGCCCGCTCCCGGTCGACGGGAGCCAGCTCGTCAAAGACGACGTCGAATGGCACGAATGGATTCCGGTGACGGAGCCCTGAAAGGATTCACCCGGCAACGGCGACGGCAGCCCGCAACCCCTCCTTGTCCAGCTCAGCCCCCACCATCGTGCGGAGATGGCTCAGCTCCTCGGAGATATAGGTGAAGAAGGAGACCAGGCCAGGAAGCCATAGCTCGTTGAAGTCGACCGAGTGGTCGAACGGGTTTAGCCCGACGGCCGGCATCGTCGCACTGGCACGATGGTAGGCATCGCGCAGCCACAACACGTGCGTGGCAACTTGGTTCACCAAGTGGCTGAGGCGATCCTGGACCTCGTCACGATTGGCCCGCTCGCGCTCCAACCGGCTCCCCTGACGGCCTATCGTATCTCCCTCTTTCTGCAGCAACCCCGCCGACGCCTCAAGCATCTTTGTGGTGGACGCCTGCCGCTTTTGAAGCTCCGTGAACTCCCGCACATAACGGAGGAGCATGGCACTCCTCTCCTCCTTGAGTTCACGGAGCTCCACGTCCTTGGCCCTGAGCTCCGCATCCTTGGCATGGAGCTCCTGTGTCAGGAGCCTCACCTCAGACTCCGTGATCTGCTGTGCCGCCATGGCACTAGGTAGAAGCAATGGGGAGAGGAAGCAAAGGGGGCGAAACGGCTGAAAGGCAATGCAATCTACGGGAAGGCGGAGGGAGCGGGGAATCTTTTGGTTTTCACCACGGTAAAACACCAGTCGACGACTTCTCACATCAGGGAGCGGTGGGTTTTTACAGGCGGAGTCATCGTGACTAATTACTGCCGCGCCTGCTCCCGTCAATCAAAAAAATTAAAAATCCTGCTTCTCCTACTCCCGTCAATCAAAAAATAAAAATCCCGCCGCACCCAAACACCAGAGCAACGACGTGGTGGATATTCATATTTAGCTGCCAGCAAGTAGATAAAAAAGGGGTGAAAAAACAAATGTGGCTGCGGCCTAGCTAATCGGTCGAACTAGCCCAACCAGCTAGCCACCGTGCTTCACTGATGTACTCGGCGGGAAAGGTGGTCTTTCGTGATTTGACGACTCATTTACTTGCTTCGGCGCTATGACCGAGGAGGACCTAGAAAACGCGCGGTAGGGCGTCCCATGTCAGGAAGAATATATGCGTGCACCACCCGGGAGGACCCCGAAACCGCGCGGTAGGGTGTGCCATGTCTCGTCACGGAGGAAAAATGTGCGTGTAAAAATATACTGTATCAGACATAGTACCTATGGTTCGACCCCGGGACCCAGCCAGTCAGTCGAAAACACCCCACTAGCCACACATCTTCATCATGCAAACCTGGCACGGAGGATAGATGTGGTTAGCTCCGTCTCGACCAGCCACAACGTCTCTTGTTCTGGGCGATTCTTCTATTTTCCAAGATTTTTTTTAGTTGTAATAACACCATGACAAGCTAGCGCCACTCTTCGTGTGTGTGCCCGTGCAAAGGTTAGACGATGGAGAGAAGAGAGATTGAGATTGCAGACCTGGGACCCACCAGTAAGTGAGACAACAGTCATGCACGTGTTGACGAGGCACTCCCTCTACTCTACTCAACGAAAGTACTGTATAAATAAAATCAAGTTATGGGACAAAGCCAACAACCATTCGTTTTTTCAGGCTATCAACTTACGCTTTGTAGTCCAGGTTGCCAGTTCGAATCTCATCTTTCAGATTTGTTAGTTTTAGGTCCAAATTTGATTAATGACAAGTGGGACCCCCGTGTGTTGTTCCGATATTTCAGTGTAGGATGGTTTTTTTGAACAAAAACTTTGCGCGGTTAGACAAGTAACGACACGAGTTACACGTATTTTGCAAGTTTACAAACAAAAATGACAGCGGCATAGAATATCACATCCACCCCGCAGCTTAGATACTATGGTGATATGAGTTTTTACACCGTTGGAAGTGAGATCCAATGGCTTGGGAGTAGTCTTTGTAATTATGTGCAATTTCCAAACTCTCCAAAGGTTTTTTTGCAAATAAAACATTCATGCCTCGTGTGTGCCGCTGCATCTTCAATCCAACGGCTCCCCGGTGCTCATATTAGGTGCTCCCCGTAGCTTAATTACCCGCTACGGTGATATGAGCTTCTAGGTCGTATGATTAGTGATCAGATGGCACATGCGTAGTACTTGTACTTTCTACACATTTCCCAAACTCTATCAGCCATATATTGCAAAAACATTCAAACCTCCTATTGTGGGCCGTTAGATCTCAGTGAACTCGTATCACCATAGAATCTACGGTGCGGGAGCACCTCATACTCTCCCGTGCGAGAAAACATAAGGTGCTATCGCAGCTTGGATGCTACGGTGATACGAGCTTGGAGGTCGTTTGATCTGAGATCCAATGGCATCTAAGCAGTCTTTGTGCTTGTAAGCAGTGGCCGAACTCTTTTGGGGATTTTCTGCAAAAAACCATTCGAACCACCGAGGAGGTGTTGGGTCACAAATCCAAGGCCTCCGAAGAGCTTGTATCACCAAAGCATCTAAGGTGTGGTAGCACATGATATTCTTACATACAGGAGAATATGATGTCCTCCTTCATCTTAGATGCTACGGTGATACGAGCTTCGAGGTCGTTGGATATGGGATCAAAGGGCATCTAAGTAGTTTTTGTACAAATTGTGTGCAATTCTCAAACTCATCAAGGTTTCCTGCAGAAATATTAAGACACATCATGTGAGCTGCTATATTTCAGATCTACAAGCTCCAAGCAACTCGTATCGGCATATACCATCTAAGGTATGGGGGCACATGATATTCTCCCGGGGAGGAGGGGTGGGGGTGCACAACCAATCGGTGGATGGGAGGGTGGGGACAAATATAATCTAAACAACCCTAAACAGAGCTCCACAATTTTATCTAAGGTCGAGGGGTTGACCCCCGACAATCATAGCTCCGCCTAAACAGAACATTTGCATGTACTATAGTAATAGACTTAATATTCATGTTTCAGTTTCATGTTCATTTTAAATATTGAACTGAGGACCATGGATGTCTTACATTTTACTCCCTTCATTCCCAAATATTAGTCTTTTTAGAGGCTTCAAATGGACTGGCACATATGGATGTATATAGACATATTTTAGAGTCTAGATTCACTCATTTTGCTCCGTATGTAGTCACTTGTTGAACTCTCTAAAAGACTAATATTTAGGAATAGAAGGAGTATTTTTGAATTCGTGTCATACATGCATGGTTTGGAAAAATAGATGCACTATACTTATTGGATTGTTGTTGTGTTCGTGCGTGTGTGTGTGTGTCTCTCTCTCTCTGTGTGTGTGTGTGTGTGCGTGGTCATATGCTTGATACATACAAAGTTTTCTCACCTCCATGTTGTTCATCTTTTAAATTTGAATTTGCATTGGAAAAATTACTAGGGATACCATGAAATGTGAAATCCACGTTGAGATCACTATATCACAAACTCACTCTAATTCAACAACTCGTCATAAATCAATTACCATGTTGAGATTAGTATTTGCAAGGAAAATACGGGCATTGTAATACACATAGATTCATTCGGCAATTTAAAAGGTTCCTTTCGTATTCTCGAATGGTAGGACCCAATGGCGTACCAGCCAGACCTTGGCTCGTGTTGATCCTAAAAAAAGCGGGCTCCCCTTCGGTGGCGTGCGTGGTACGCACATTAGGCAACCCCATTACCCCAACCAGTCGAGCCTCAGCATTTCAAGTCGAAATATCTGGCAGCCAGAATTCCAGCCCTAGGAAATTCCCCTCATGTCCCCGGTCCATAATGACTACCGATGAACAACGGAGGGATGCTTTAGTAACTAGACAACGTTACCTACCGTGCCGAGCACGGTTCAATTCCCTCGGTCGCCGCTCGTCAAGGTCACCCATCAACTGCATTGCCTAGTACTACTACTACTACTACTACTACTAGTAGTACTACTACTACTACTACTACTACTACTACTACTACTACTACTACTACTACTACTACTACTATTACACCAGGATGAGCACGGAATTGAGCCCGTTTGTTCGTGCCTAGTACTTGAGTTAATAAATCAGGCAATGCACTGGTACGGAGGGATTATCCTTTTACTCTGCATATATAACTTGTCTGAAGTCTAACTAAGCAAAATGTTTGACCAAATCCTTTCTTAAGAAATACAACAGGACATATGTACGGCTTGAAAATTTATTGCATGATGCAGGTTATGATATTGTTTCGAATCCTGGATCTTAAATTTCTGAAAATCCAAAAGTGAGCATAAATTCTTGAAACTAAGCATGGTCATGTGATATGGCACAAATATTACTTCGTAAGTTTTTTCTTCAATTTGAGACAAGCTGCTTATGACAAGTTGCACAAATGAAGAGCCAAGGTATTTTGGAAGAAAGACCTGTCACGTTAAGGCGAACGTTTTCACTATTGAAACCGTGGGCGTTTACGTGCCGCCATGAGTCCCCGCTTCTCATCGGCAATCGGCAGGTGCCGTCCGAGCAAGCGTGTGAGTTGACATGAGGCGTGCGAGCAGACCGCTGCGCTGACTGTTAGGGAGGCGTGCGAGCAGACCGCTGTGCATGCAAGCCCTTTGACCAGGCTCCACCGCCCACCGTCGTCCCAACTGCTCCCACTTTTAATGTCGCCGGCGCCGCAGTTTAAAATCAACCCCGCACTACCCGGCACTCCCTCCTTTCCGGTTTATAGGGCTTATCTCAAAATATTAGTTTTTTCCATTTTATAAGGCTCAATTTTGTTGTTTCCCATCACATGTTCAGATTCCAAGGTAAATTAAATCATTGCATGCAAGTATTAAGATAAAATTGACCAATGCATGTAATTTATGCATGCATGCATTGCAATTAATGCATTGCTAAACAAATTTTTTTGAGAAAAACAAGAGCATTAATTGGGTGCTTTTGCAAACTACAAAAAGTATTCCACCACTCACCATCTACCTTGGTTGGTGAGATTTTTGAATTGAGCCTTATAAACCGGAAAGGAGGGAGTATCGCTACAATCCTCTCTCTTCCGCTCTGATTCTCCTGTCTTCTACCTCCAACTAGCCTGACCTAAACGTACGCCATGCCGCATCACGATGGTCTGCCCTTAGTGTTCCAGTTTCCCGAGGAAGACACCCAACCGGAGTCTCAAGAACATAAGGCGCTTTGGGACGAGCTTGAACTGGCCTTGCGGGAAGACGCCGCGCCTGTCCTAGCTCTTGTTTCGGCTCCCATCGCCCTGACTGCGCCATCGACCATCCCGTGGCATTGATGGGTTGGGAGCCACACATTGTCGCCGATCTTGATCCCACGGGGTTCCACGAGGTGCCCACCGACTTTCACGCCCCCGTGCACCTGCCCGCGCATGCGCCTGCGCGTGCACTGACGCGCACGCCCGTGCCGGTGCCCGTGCACATGCCAGCGCCTGCGCCTGCGCGTGCACTGAAGTGCGTGCTCGTGCTGGTGCCCGTGCACACGAATGTCTCTGCCGCGTCGTTGACAGCGCCTGTCCCCACGCGAGTGCCAGTGCCCCCTCAGTGGCATGGATGACCGCCATCGACCGCTTTCTTGCACCAACGCCAGTCGCCTCCTCCCGCCAGTCAACTCACTCCGAAGTCCAGAACATTTTGGCCTTCCTTGAAGCTAGGCCAACATCCAGGAGTACGCCAACAACGGCGCAAGACGCCGCCGTCGCCGTCGGTCAGTGGCCCAACAACACATAGAGCACGACAGAGGAGCCGCTTCCCACCGCGAGACGCCCCCGCCGCCGCCGCGTGATCTAAATTTGCCATGAAAAACATTCGGATTGCCATGCTTAAAATCCGAACATTTATCATTTCCGTTTATTTTATATCGATTGTCATATAATTTAAAGTCGGAGTCAGACTGAACGAAATGTATGGTTTGATCGATTGAATGTTCTGCTAGAGCCGTATAAAATTAAATATAAAATGTCATCAAGCCACATGTATTCCTTGTCATCCAACGACCTAGACTGCTTCAATGTCGAGCGCTCAACACGTTTAGCGTGCAGTTAATTTAATGCCAAAAATAGTGCTAATCACATGACAACACGCAAATAATATCCTAGTAGTTAATATCTGCATGCACTTAACATACATCCAAATTAATGTGCATTGCACGTACACACTGACTAGTGCTGCTAGTACGTGAAACTGTTGCCGTGACTTGTGAACGCGTCTAGATATGGTCAACGGCAACATCACCCGCGAGTTCTTCCTATTTTCCCGTGCGTCTAAACGCAGAAGGGGAGGAGAGAGAGAGCACATATGGAACCCACCAGTAAGTGAAGACGTGTAGATGTATTTTGTGCGTGGGAGGAGGCAAGGTCAACCGATCACATAGGGTCTCCGTGCGATCGAAAGAGTGAGACGGGTTGGAGAGAGTGACCTAGATAGACGATGTGCGTGAGAGAGTATACAATGTGAATATGTCGAATTGGGCTCAAACATGGTGATATATCGTTTGTTGTGCTATTTTGTAGGTCATATGTTTGAATCCATCTAAAAGTTTTCTCACTACCATAGTGTTCATCATATACATATGCATTTGTATTAAAAAAGTAGCATGGATATAGTGAAATGCGAAATCCACGTTAGAATTGGTGATCGCTACGTGACACGCACTCTAATTCAAATAACTAACTACGTGACACACACTCTAATTCAAATAACTAATTATGTGAGACACACTCTAATCCACGTTAGCGTGGGTACCGTTTTGATTTTTTTTCAAATAACTCCTCATTAATTAATTTATAGTACTCCCTCTGTTCACTTTTATAAGACCTTGAAGACATTTCAGACAATGTGCAAAACAGTTCATTTTAATTTGTTTGAAACGACTTACAAAAGTGAACGGATGGAGTATCTCGTTTCGAATGACTAATTATTGCAAGGAAAACACGAGCATGGTAATACATACAGATTCATTTGCAAATGAAAGAAGATTCGTTTGCATTCTCAAATGTAGGCGCACCAGGCAAACCAGGGTCGTGTCATTGTGGACGCTGCTTCGGTGCCTTAAAGGCAACTGCCTTTGCGTCACTGACATGTGGGCCAGCCACCTGTTGGGCCCATATGTCATGGACACAAAGGCAGGTGCAGTAAGGCACCGAAGCATAGTCCTGTCGGGGTGGTCGCGTGTGTCGGACGGACGCGTAGCACCCAGCCACCCACCCCCC
>NC_041380.1:338154919-338266154 GCF_002162155.2 Triticum dicoccoides | reverse complement strand
TATAAGTTCGCGCTTCCACGTTTCGGATTGAAATATCTGGCTGCCCCAATTCCAGCCCTGCAAAATCTCTCTTCTCCACCGTCCCCTTCCGCGCCCAGATTGCTCAAATCCCTAATTCACCGCCAACCCTCGAATCGCCCCTCGTCTCGTCTCTTTCCCCATCGTTCCCCACCTCTGTGCCGGACGACGACGACGAAGACGACGGTCGCGCTTCACCACCGCACCAGAGCTACCTCATCTACGCCCTCGTCCACCGCACCGGGTGGTCCACCAACAATGTCGGCCACCGCAACCGACGTGCCTCACAGACACTAAGTTCCACCGCATCAGGTGCGCTTCACCGACGCCGTCTCCCAGCTCACCGGGGCTACTTCACCGAGCACATCATCGCACCTCCGCCCCCGAGGCCGTTGGGGCTTCACCAACGGTCTCGTCCACCGCATCATAGCGCTCCGCTGCCACTCAAGATCTGCATCCGCGCGTGACCAGCCAACGCCAGCACATCACCCTCAACGGCTCTGAAGTGACCCGCACTCTAGCTAGGCGAGCATGCCCAAACGCCAGCCCGAACTAGGTATCCACACATCACTCCCTTGTGCACTGTTCCGACGATGTTTGGATATCCTTTCACTGCTCTCTTAGCTTACACGCCTATGCAACTCTGACCTTAACTCTTATTTCTTCTAGAGATATCATCTGAAACAAGCAAATCCATATTTTAGCGAAGCATGACGACGCTACGGGATCTGGTACACATCTTGCATACCCGTATAACCTTGTAAGTATCTGTCCTCCGGTACAACATCAAGGTCGATTCCTCTTATTTGATCAACCATTCGCCGTGTCAAAAATGCAGAGGGGGATGCAAGGAGCACAAGGCCTGCACATCCAAGCAAGTGGTAACATGGACTTGTACATGGAACATCCCAAGCGCAAGCAGAGCTGCAGTGAGCCTGTACAACGAGCTAGCGTAAGTCCCTGCATTTCATTTAATTCGTACTGGCATTCATGTATGATTTATGTGCAGTGCCTGATCCACGAATTCAAGTTACGAGGGCGAACATTTAACTTAAAAAATATGAAGGCACTTGCACTCCGGAAATCAACATAACTTGAGAAATGTGAAGCTACATGCACTTTGAAAACCAGCTAATGATCCAAAGTAGTTCAAATTATAAACACTAAATGATGCAAGCACCAAAAAACACAAAATGCAACATGGTGTACAAGGACTACAAACATGGTTTGTACCTGCTTGAATTATTCGTTCTCTGGCTGAAAATATCGAAGTGTAATTGCACGTATAACCAGTGCGCAAACTGCATATCAATATATCTATCCTGCACAAGTATGCCAATAGTTTCAAACAACAGATTAGAAAAGTATTTATGCTATGTTGTCATGATACGGGGACTTTCTGGTAGATGGCCTCGATGTTTCCTGAAGCTATGAAAATGCACTATAATTTGCTTGTCATCAATGCCTGCAAATCTCTGTCTCTCTCAACATAGTAGATCATCATTAGACACTAAATCCTTCAATGAGCTTGCAAAATGCTTGCATTAGATCCCTCATTAGATACTATATGTTCATCACCAGGAGCATGTAAAATGTTTGCATCAAATCCTACATTAGCAGTCTGTTCATTAGACACTTCAGGCTCAAGAACAACATGAGCTTGTATGTTTGCGTCATAAACTTGATTAGATACATCAGATTCAGTCAGTTCAGTATTGATTGGGGGAGTTATAAAATAAGTAGAAATTGGTTTCATTTTCTCATAGATTCCCTACATACAAGCAGTTTTACAACACTGTTAGGTTTAACTATTGGCCAGAAATTGAAGAGTTGAATTAGATATAATCAGGGATGTGATGTACCTGCTCGTTGCGCATGCTACTCTTGCAATTAGCGACTATCCATTTGCGCAAGCTCGATGCCATGCCCGTGCTGCCACTGCTGCCTCCCATGCAGGCTACACCCAGGGTTGGATCTTCATCTTCTTGTCCTTCCGTTCGCTTGAAGCCCGGCGACCGCCCTCCAACGAGGGCGCAAGGAAGTGCTGTGTCGGTCTGTCCAGCGATGGCTAGGTTAGGAGCGAACCAGACTGGAGGCTGGAGCGAATGAATTGGGATTTTCCTGCTGTCGACCGATATGGGAGGCACTCGTTTGGGCCGCGAGCCTGCTATAGGGCCTGCCTTGCACTTATGTTATTGGCCCATCCAAATTGAAACATTTTTCTTCATTTTTTATATTGCCTGCTCGTGTGTTGGGACGAACAAAACTAGCGTGGGCCAACCTGGACGACTCAAACTAGGTGCACACTTTCCAGCCACCTGAGGCGGCCGCCCATACCAGCCCCTATGGTGGCGTCGCCCCTTTTTGCGTGTATGATTGGATAGTGAAAAATATTCTAGTGGCGCTTTTGATTTACCCACAGAATGGTGAATTGCTTGTTTCTATGAACTGAGTTCGCTAATAATGTGAAGGATGCCAGTCTTTTCATCCTATTGTAGATTGCTTAGATCTCGATATGCCAAAAGTAATCGCATGAAATATACAGTAAAAGCCAGTGTGATGTGTTTGGCTATAACTAGTCTGACTACATGTCCTCATATAACATATCAAGGACGCACCATCTTACCAGATTAACCATTCGACTTACCAATGTAGTGTGGGAAGAAAGAAGTATTGGGACTGCGTATCCAAGCAATTGATGCCATGGACTCCTTCGTACAGCCATGTAAGCGAAAAAGAAGTTGCAGTGTGCCTGTACAAAGAACTAGCGTAAGTTCAGTTACCTGCTTCTCGGAATTTTAGTTAGCCACTTATTGCAAAATTGTTCAATTACGTTGCTTGGCTTAATTTAGTTTGCTATTGATTACATAATGGCACAGCCTATTAATCATATTGTAGACTGCGCCTATCTATGTGTTTGATACTTATTGTTAAGAATTACCTGTTTGCCTTAACTTAAATATCTACTTGTTTGTTTAACTGCTTTGCTGCTGCAACAGCGGGTTACAATGATGTTAATAACTACTTTTCAGCATCCAATTGAAACTCTTTAATTCCTTGTTTGTTTAACTGGTTTGCTGTTATAACTCCCAGTTGAGATGTTTTGCTAACTTTAACTTTTCTGAATCCAATCGGAACTTTAATGGCAAAACAGGTTAGCCCAAGATCAAAGAGCAAGGTCCCCATGGACGTTGCATCATCCCACAGCAGTGGCACCAACCCAATCATGCATTATGAATAGCCAACTGCTGATGCTCTAGAGGCTAAACTAGTGGTAGAAAGAGATGTTGCTTCTGCACTTAGAGATGAAGTTGACATGTTGAGGAAGCAAACAAGACAATCACAAGCAGTACTCAAGACAACCATTAAATATTTGGTGGATTTCAAAATGAAGCAAGCTGAGACTGACCAGATTGTTAAGGTCCTGAAGGAAAAAAGGAAATTAAATTTCTACTTGGTAAATCATAGGTGAAATGTTCTTTCCATAGTTGAATAACCTTTGTGTTGTGTGTTCATGTAATCAATCAAACCATTTGTTTTAGAGATCATGTAATAATTGTTTTTTTTTGTTTTTTTGTTTGTAATTTTATTTGAGCACAAGTCTGTATTAATTGATAAGACTCGGAGACATTTCATTTGGATTGCTGTGCCAGACCTACAAATATGCCAATCGGGCTGAATGTGCATTCAGCAATACTAGTATAGATGGACCATAAGTGGCACGCATCGGAAAGGGCCAAGATGCTGGATAAAAAAGGATGCTGTTGTAGCCAAAAAAAGTACAGTGGCCTGGCTTATGTATGTTAGTTGATATTATTGATCCATATACTCTATAAGTGTTTATATGTCTGTTAGTTCCGTACATTCTTGGTTGATTGACTCGGTATTTGAATCTTGATACATCGCTTGTGTACATATCTAAATGGGAGTACACATTATGCTATGTGTGACATTTGAGTTGGACATGAAGTGTTCCAAATATTCGAATTCACCTTAAACTGGATTCTAGTTTCTGAATTTGAGTATCGGCATTTGTAAACCACATTCATATATGATAGTGGGATACATCTTTGTCGTCCTTTTGAAGATATATAAAAACACATAGAATGATTTATAAAGATTCATATAGGAATACAAAATGGATTTGAATTTAGCTGCCAGGGTAAACGTGGATGCTTATTGTCCCAAAATTCGAAAGAAACAGCAAAATGTCCACTCCCACATCGGCTGCCCGAAGCCAAGTGTTTGGGAGATGGAAATTATTGTCTACCCATTACACAGACAATCCATCAGCCCGATTTCCACTGCTCTAAATAGGGGTAGGTTAGTAACTTCAATTAGACGTGACACGACCGCCTCTGAGCCCATTCCGACACGGTGGGCGTCAAACATGGGCGGCAAAACTCATTTGATTCAATCTCGTCCGAAAGACCTCTGTTTCTCCCTCCATTCCCCATTCGTACACGGTCGACGGCAAAACAAACTCTCCTCGTCCGAATTAGATGTAGGCTAATATTTTAAACAGGGGCAGATGTGTAACTTCCATCAGACGTGACACAACCGACCTACCTGTCAGCCCCGTTCATACACCATGGGCGCCAACCGTGGGCGGCAAAACACCCTCTCCTCGCCCGAAATAGTTACCGACAAATATTTGGGAGATGCGATATTACCGTCCTATCCCCAACCGACGAGACGTCCAAATTTGAAACGGGGGATAAGTTCGTAACTTTCCCATATTTCAGACAGGCGCGTCCCAAAAACATGGTTCCCCGTACCTCTCCCTCCATTTTCCCATTCATACACCGTCCGCGCTAGAACACCCCATTCCCACACCAGCCTCCGTCCGCCACCCCATCCATCGCCGCCGTCCTCCACCACATCCATCGCCACCGTCCTCCACCATGCCGGAGCGCCTACTAAGACCGCGTCGTCCACTGCTAGAGATGGACGTTTCTCATCCACGACGATGGACCAATAGCCTTGCATCGCGTCCTCTCGCTTCATCGGCATCGTCGTCCTCTTTGCCGGGGCCGCTCACACGACCTTCTCTTCCACCGCAATGGGACTTATCCCCCGATGTACCCGTCTACCGTCACAGATCTGCTTCAACGCCACCGACAGCCATCACACCCTCGATGCCTACACGGCGCCGCAAGAGAGGTGGTACTTCAAATCTCAACTTTTTGATCTCAACCAGAAAATAGATCTTAACTTGGTTACTCTACTTTCTTTTCAGCTCTTAGAATTTAGTTCTTAGTTCGAAGCAAACAATGGATGCTAAATATCATTTCTCCGGTTTGCAACTTCAAATCTGCCATGACACAGCCATAATACGGTTTAATTGATCATGCTTAGGGTTTAATTGATCATGTTGGTTCCGTGGTGGTTGCTTTTATAGAAATCAGAGGGGAAACCCTCTTTTGCTAAAAAAAATATATGCTTAGAGTTTCCCCCTTTTATGATCACTATACGATCAGAATACGTGCTTCGTTTCATAATAACACTGCTCCACCCATCAAGCTAAACAAGCTTAGTTGTTCAAATACGAATCTGATATTATTAAAACAGAATTGTTTAATTGGTCAGCTAAATGTTCCTAAATTAGTTTCGAAAATGCATGTTCGCCGCTCGAGTGTGTATCTCTGTGTGTGGTCTGGTTAGCACGGTTGGGGAGGTGAACTTTGCATATGCAGGGGTTTATAGGGAGACACTCTCCGAGTTGAAACCGCAATGCACTCCATAGATAATCTGACTACTTTTTATGTTTTCATGAATCTCAGATTCTGAACAGCATCATAATGATTATGAGCTTGCGCGCATGAAAAGAATAAAGCAGAACAATGCCATGACTGTCAAACTTGGCATTAAGGGACTGAAATCAAGTCTGGATGCAATGCAATGCAAACACTCTCCACCTACATATTCATGCTCAGAATATGATCCTAACAGTGATTCTGAGCTAGAGGGAGACCTAAGTCAATGTAGCTCCCTAGTGGAGGAGTCAGAGGAAGATGCCCTATCTTATTCACCCATCAAGGTACTTGCTCTAACTTTCCAAGGTTACATTGCTCGCACATATCTTGCAACTGATGCTTTGCATTGCTTCTACTTTGTTGAACTGCCATTAGCTTAGTTTACGCATCGTGTATGTGAATACGCCCTGCCTATCCATTTTCAGTACATATTCCATTTGTCATCATACCATATTTATCCATTCAAATGATGTTCTTGTGTATTAGACGTTCAAAAGGAAGAGAGCGATTGCTGATCATGGAGGAGCACAAGCAAAGTATTTGGAAAAGGTAGTGGCACCTGATAAATCAAATAGCCCATTAGGTGTACTTGCAATATCACCTGACCCAAAAAATACCCCAACTCTAGCAGACTCTAGCCCTACTACACTGGTCATTTCTGATGCCCCAACTCAGCAGACCCCAACTGCAGCAAACAATATGATTACGCCAGTTGACATAGCACCAACTGTACGACGCAAAACCCCTATTCCAGCAAAGAGTACACCAAATCCAGTTGCCAAATCCCTTTTCGAACCAGAGAGAGCCCCAATTGCAGCAAATAGGACCCCTGTTCCATTTCTTCCCAGTTTAGAAGACGAAGCTTATGTTGTTGTTAGGAACTTTGTGCGCATCTTTCCGTCATGGAAAGATTATACCGCAGACACAGAACAATTTCCAGTCTTCCTCCGCAACTTACGCGTAAGTAATGTACTAATGTTATTCATGGTCATTACTGCATATGTTTCTGCTAACAGAAGACACAAGATTTCATTCTTTTAAATAGGCGAGGCGCAAACTGGATTGTGATGACAAGCAAGGGTTGGTTGCGCTTTTCAAGCAGTCGTTGATGAAGTATCGTTCCTACCCGAGGCAAGCACACTTCGATGGCAAGCCTCTGAACGAAATTTCTGTAAAGTCTCCGGTGCTACATTTATCCGACGGTGACTGGAATAATCTTGTTACACATTGGTCTTGGCTGCAGCGTAAGGTACTGTCTATGATACCACATCACAATTTGAACTACATTTCTGCATTTGCCTTAATGTCTCACTTGTACGAAAACTGTTAGCATAAGAACACTTGTTCTCAAGGGACCACAGAATCTCGCAACTATACTGCACATTGCATTGCTCTTGTGAGTACCTCTTGCCCTGTATGACCATATTTACTTTCATAGCTGTTTGATTATGTAGCATCACTGCACATGTTAGCCTCGTAATCGTCCATTTGGTGGACATTATAAGATCCGTATGGACTCTTACATAAATTTAGAATCAACCCAATGCTTTTGAAGAGGTTTAGCTCTGCAGTCCTCTTGTAAGGACTGAACATGGTCTATCACTGTACTTACATTAACAACTACTCCCTCCGTCCCATAATATAAGAACATTTTGTATAGTACACCAGTGTTCAAAACACTCTTGTATTATGGGAAGAGGGATTGGTTCATTTTGTAGCATGCTGCATCTTATCTCCCTCGCCCATCATTTACTAAAAAAGATCAAATCTATATTTAATCTTACCAACAAGTAGAATACACAGACAATGCTAGTGTAGAAGTGTAGCCCATTGCTCTTGTCAGTACATTTTATCCCGTAACGCTTGTACTTCTAGGGATTGGTAGTTGATTATGTAGCATCAATCTGCATCTTATCTTCATTATCCTCTACCCCTTCCAGTATTATCATATCTATAATTACTCTCTACAAAATGTAGAGTACATGCAATGCTTATGAAGAAGATTCTGTGCTGAAATTCTTGAGTTATCCTTCCCTTGACATGGAGAAGGGAATTATAAAGCCGGTGTTAACTGTTAATGTAAGTCAGTCCTTCTAAAGCCTTTATCCCCAACTGCTATTTAATTTGCTCATACTCCCTATCATTTACTGCTGTTTAGTTTGCTGTTTCTACCAAAATGCATGTTCGTAAGAACCGTAAGTTCTAAGTTTTACCTGTAAAACCAAATTCCTTATTCATACCATGCACATTACTTAATACTCCCTATATGTATGCTTGTTTTTGTGGATCTATAATCCAGTGTGTGGTGAAGCAGCCCACGTTTGCACCTTGTCATCTCCTGTTTTATCTTACTGATGTGGCTGATGATATGAACAACATGCCATGCACATTATCCAAAATAGATATAATGATTTTCTTTGCCCCTCATCTATGCATGTTATGTTGACATGGTAATCCAGTAGTGTGGTGAAGCTCCCCGCATTATGAACAATGCCAAATTATGCTATTGATATTTTGAACATACTCTTTATTTTCTAATTTGAAATTGGATAGAATTGACAGAACAGTTATCATCTTTTTTTATACACGTGGAAAACCTGTCGTCTCTCTGCTTTGTTTCAGGGTGATATGCCTGATGGCATGCACAAGACTGCTAAAGGCTGTGAGACAAACCCAACATATATTGCAGCAAAGAAGGCAAAACATCTTGAAGATAGCGAGACAACCCCAAAGTCTTGTCTTGATGCAGTGTTCAAGTTACTTGACACTAACATTCAGACAAGCTCACAGAATTTGTTGTCTGAATCAGTTCGACTTCTTCAGTCCCAAGTTCTAGCAGAAAGGCATTCTGCAACTCAACTTCGACTTGAAGTCCTATCTCTAAGAAAGATTGCGGAGAACACCAATGAGGACCTCATCGCTAAACAACTACACCTAGAAGCTATGACCTACATGCTAGGCCGGTCTCACAGCCTTGCTCAGCAGCTTGCGCAGCAGTTCCCCCGCAAGGCTAACCTATCTTGAACTGTCTTGGAAGTGGTCTCGGTTCAGTATTATTTTGTTACACTGCAATGGTGCCCAGTTTTTGTAATCTGCTTCTACATTGCGCTTTATGATCACTGGTGGCGAACTTCGATGCCCAGTGGATGTAATATACCTTAAACCCTTTATTGTATAGTGTAGGTTTATTCTAAGTTACTATGCCGTAATTTCTTTATTGTATAGAGTAGCTTTGTTCTTAATTCATACTAGTTACGCAGCAGCATGAAATGAACCCCGGCCCATGATTGTGCGAATCAAATCACGGGCTTTTAACAGGCCAAAACTGTCTCGATCCTTGTTTGGCCCAATCAGATATCGGCTGCGAGCAGGCCAGATGCAAACAGGGCCGTAGTTAGGCCCAACTATATGACTGGCTTTAACAGGCCGAAATTAATATAGGGCCAAAATGTTAAATGGGCCCTTAACAGGCCAAAACTAATATCAGACCGAATTACTAAGTGGGCCTTTAGCAAGTGGGCCCAAAAGCATAGTGTCCAGTTGACGGGCCGAATCTGATATGGGCCATAATTGAGCCCAAAGCCTCTTAAAGGGCCGGACCTGATCTGGGCCGTAATTTGGCCCAGAACATGCTAGGCTTTTAACGGGCCGGATCTCATATGGGCCACTATTAGGCCCGGAGCATGGCAGGCCATTAATGGACCGGATCAAATATGGGCCGACATTTGGCCCAAAACATGGTAGCCAGTTAATGGGTCAGCCTACTAGGGTCCTCAAAATCTTGTGGGCCTACAGCTAGGACGGCCTACTAGGGTCCTCAAAATCTTGTGGGCCTACAGCTGGGCCGACCCATTAATATCGGCGAAATCTCGTGGGCCTTTACCTGGGCCGGCCCATTATAACCCACAAGAATCTTGTGGGCTTTACCTGGGCCGGCCCATTATGGCACACAAAAATCTTGTGGGCCTTTACCTGGGCCTGCCCATTATGGCCCGCAAAATCTTGTGGGCCTTTAGCTGGGCCAGCCCATTATGGTCCGCAAAATCTCGTGGGCCTTTAGCTGGGCCGGCCCATTATGGTCCGCAAAATCTTGTGGGTCTTCAGTTGGGCCGGCCCATTTAAACTTGTTCGGCCGTGCCATGTGTCGACATATCATAGGCGCCTATCCGACCCACTGACGAGCTAACACGTGTTTCGTCTAGCCAATAAGAATTTTACACGTGGAAATTTCCCATTGGTCGGGGCTGTTAACAGGTTATCGGATCCAAAACCCGACCTGATAGCTTAACGGCGTTCCGTTACGGTGGATGCCACGTGTCGGTCACCCTTGACGAAAGCACTTCTGTGACGCGCGATTTATCATCATGGAAGTGGACACTTCTGTGATGATAATTTTGGTAATGTCATGGAACACTTCTACGACAACACAGGTATGACTATCTTGACTCTGTCATAAATTTGTCATGGATGTACATGCATGACAAAAAAAGTGACCTACTGTGACAAACACGTATCATCACGGAAGTGTATTTTTTTTGTAGTGAAGGTAGTCGACGGGGAATAGGCGGAGTGCGGCGGTGCGGTAGTAAGCAAGCTTACCAACACTCCCTGGCCAAAAGGCTCTTTCACCGAAACTTCCAACCAATGGCAGCGAGAGTGGTTTTACATCATGGAACCCTGTAGTACCAAGTGGGCAGCTATACTTGTGTTTCGTTCCGGCCCTCCGTTATAGCTTGCATCGTGGATCAATAAGGGGCTGGACTGCAAATTGGTTGATGAAGTGCAGACTCTATAGAGCCGCATCCGAACCGTCCTCGAGAGGGACATCGATCTTGTCAACGTGATTCAAGTAATGCTAATCCGCCGAATCCTGCCATGCCAGCGTAGGCCTCTCCGCATGTGGGAGTTTAATCCAGAAGGACCACGAACCCTCCAACACTTCTTCTGCACTACGCACAAAGGGATGTGGAAGATATTTTTTGGGAAACGAAAACATTGGCCGGACACCACCGAGGACGTCGGCCTTAACTGCAACCGTCTGGATACCCCGGTAAGCACTTGTCTTCCGAACACTTTGTAGTTAAGTATACTATAATACGTTACCAAGCAAACTATCTTCTTTCAGGGCTGGATAAAGAAAGCGGAACTAATTAGGTGTTCGGCCCCCCTTCCCGAAGCCTTAGCGGATCCCGTATTAACAAGGATGCTGGCCCCGACACCATACCAGATGCCTGTGAAGGATGACAAGACGGAGAGCGGGAGTACCAAAGATGGCCTCCATCCCGAAGATATATTAGACGCCGTGTCCCGGGAGATGAAAATCCCATCGCCCAAAGACAAAATTAAAGGAGAAGCCAACATTCATTCTCCATGTGGTAAGAAAGGGGCCGTTTCCGAAGATTGGGAGAAAAAGGCCCCCAAGCGAGGCAAGATGCCCCTGTCGGGTGGCTCAGGCCTGAAGGACGACATTATCGCGCAGTCCTCCAGTGAGGCCAAGCCTAAATTGTAAGCGAACAAGGGTGTTTTACACATACCCCGTTCCTCTCCTGTGACCAGGGTAACATCTAAAATGTATGTTTTTGCAGCTCAGTGCACAATCTTTCTCAACAATCATCTTCCTCGGGAGATCTTCTCCCAGAGACGATGGAAAACGAGATGCCTCCACCAATGTCCTCTCCCAATAAGGTGGATGACTTCGAGGTGTCATCCCGGAGGGTCTCTCCCGATCCACAAGTGATGAGAGGGATGACGAAAACACGAATCGAAGATGATACTTCGGTAGCCTAGGGTCCAGGGACCAACAATAAAGGCCCCGGACTGTCCGACTTTCAGCCCGAGACAACTCTAGGGGCGAATGAATGGATCCCTTCGGAGGGGGGCCATGCTGCTATGGCTGCTTCCGGAGATCCAGAAGCGCCAGATATATTGACGAACATGCTGTGACAGGCGTCCATCTCCGAAGACCATCGTACCTTCATGGGTACGATGGTTGAAAAGGTCCTGTCCGCGAAGATCGGATTGAATGAGGCCTTCACGAGCCTACTAAGAGGCTTCTGTCAGTGGAAACGACACCTATGGGGTCACTAGGATCCCTTCTACGGTTGGCGGGCGCGGGGTTGTGCGAAGAGCGGGTCTGACAGGGAGCACACAGATTGTTTACCCAGGTTCGGGCCATGAAGATGTGTACTACCCTAGTCCTACTTTGGTGGATGTATTCGAGTGTTCTTGTGATCTTGAGCTAGCTACGGGGTGCAACTTTTCCGAAAAGAGCTGAATCCCCCTCCTGGTCGCCTCGGGCCTCCTTTTATAGGAAAAAGGGGTTGCCACAATGGCACACAGGAGGTGGAAAGGCCTACAGTGGATGAGTCTATCCTCTGCGACCGTCGGACAAATGCATTTAATGCACTACCGACGTGCCCTCCTTACTTTATCGGGGATGCCAGGGAAGCAAGTCCCAGCTGTTGCTGCCTCGCCTCACCTCGACACGCGTCCGAGCTGATGAGGCATCGTGGCGCCACGTTGGCTGGCTGCTGGGCTGGCACGGTGGTGGAGCTTTCATGAAGGGTTGCACGCCGCCACGCAAGTGCCTGCTGAGTCGATGTAGAGGCCGCCCGTCGCCACACAGGTGTCTGCCCAGCTGGCTGAGCTAGCAGCTGCTTGGGGATGGTGGTGGAGTCTTGGTTAGCGCGGGCCCGACAGTGGCCCTGCTGATGCTCTCGGCAAGGGTCTTGCCGGGGGCCCGGCAAGGGCCTTGCTGTGGCGTCGTAGTCATCCCCGGCAAGAGGTCTTGTGGATTCCCTTGGCTAGGATCCCGCCGAGGGTCGCCGTCTTCTGGTCCTCATCTGATCTCACATGTTAATGATCTTGATGAAGATTTGCATGTGACCATAGAGGTGCCTCCCGAGCCCTGGTTCCAATGTAGTTGGTTGGGTTGGAGCCTGCGGGCTCAAGGATGGCTCACTCCGCTGGCATCGGGCAAGTTGCCCCGACAAGGTTCTTGCTGGGGCTGCGGAGGCTGCCTCGGCAAGGATCTTGCCGAGGGAGTCCACCTTGCCCTCTTGCTCTCCTGCGTTTCTGGTCTTGGTGTTGCCTTGGTCGTCTCGTACTTCGGCTTCTCTCCGGCTTCCCTCCTTTGCCCTGCTAAGTGTGGCCGTGGCGCGCGGCTCTGACTGCCCGTGCACAAGTAAAGGGGTCAAAAGAAGAGCCCCTACTTTTGTACACCGACAGGAGCCCCCGGGCCTGGGCCACACATAAGCGGGCCGCGTTGTTGGGCCAGGCCCAGAACGGTGTGCGGGCAGGTGGGGCTGATTTTACCGTAGTAACTCCTCGCCCGCTGCGCTTCCCCATGACCTGCGTTGAACGCGCGTCATGGAGGGTCGTGCGTGACGTGGGGGTCATCTGTGGGGCAGTTTCTGCACGCATGCGTCACATCGTGGTAAAGAGGCAGCCCGCGCCTTCCCCGTAAAAAGGAACAGCCGCGGGCGCGCTGCTCATTTACCCCCTGTGTCTTCTCCAATCTTAGAGTCGTCATTCCTTCCTTCTTCCTCCTCAAGCCCCTGCTCTTGCTCGCTGCCACTGCGTTTTCGTTGCCCTTTCCCTCCCACCTTTCGTAGCCGCCATGGCACCCAAGACTAGCAAGGGCAAGGAGCAGCCAAGAACGCCGGAGGGGCGGGGCTGCCGGAGAATGAGTTGGCGGCGTAGTGGACGGAGCTCGCCTACTTTCCGTCAACGGTCGACGCGGCCCACCTCCGGGACAACTTCAGGCTGCTGTGGGGGGTCAAGACGGGGGGAGAAATGACGGGGCATCCTGCCACACGCGTCATCCCCGCCAATTGCGGCAAAGCCTCCCCGAGTTGGTACCCGTTCTTCGTCGATTACTTCTCCTGCGGCCTCTGCCCCCTCTTCTCCTATTTCTTCAATGACATCATGCATCCTTCGGCTTCCACCTCCTAGATATCACCCCAAATGTCGTGGCGTGCATGGCTCTTTTCGCCCATCTCCGTGAGGGCTTCGCCGGAGTGCATCCCAACATGGCGCTCTTCCGCTATGAAAGCACAAGTGCTCCCTAGGTGGTTTTGGTAATTAATGACAACATATCTCTTGTTGGACTAACGTTTCTATCTAGTATGTTTCAGATAAGTTCAACAATGGAGTGGCATGGACTAAAGGTTGTGGGAAATTCTCCAAGATGCTAAGGACAAAGGATTGGCTAAAGCTTAAAGCTCAAGACTCTTCATTTTACATTTTAGTGATCCAAGATCACATTGAGTCCATAGGAAAAGCCAATACTATCAAGGAGGGATGAGGTGTTGCTTAATGAGCCTCTTGCTTCAAGTGCTTAATGATATGCTCCAAAATCCTCAGCTACTTTCCCACTTCCACATATGACCTAAACCTAAGCCAAACTCGGACCTACCGATTATTTCTATCCGGCGCCACCGAGTTTCACTTGTCATAGCCATTGCCAAACCCTAGCAAATCGGTTCTACCGATAGGGATCTCGGTCTCACCGAAATGGGATTGTAATCTCACTGTGTATGTCTGTTGCCAAAATCGGTCTCACCGATCTTGTGCAATCGGTACTACCGAGGTTACAATGCAAACTCACTGTGTATGCTCATTACCAAAATCGGTCTCACCGAGTTTGTGTAATCGGTCCCACCGAGTTTGCCTGACCAACCCTCTGGTTAGCTTATTACCAAATCGGTCCCACCGAGTTTGTGTAATCGGTCTCACCGAGATTACATTATGCCCTAACCCTAACCATATCGGTCCTACCGAGTTGCATGTCAGTCCCACCGAAAATCTCTAACGGTCACTAGGTTTACTATTTCGGTCCGACCGAGTTTGTTGATTCAGTCCCACCGAGATTGGTAAATTGTGTGTAACGGTTGGATTTTGTGTGGAGGCTATATATACCCCTCCACCTCCTCTTCACTCGTGGAGAGAGCCATCAGAACACATCTACACTTCCAACTCATATGTTCTGAGAGAGAACCTCCTACTCATGTGTTGAGGCCAAGATATTCCATTCCTACCACATGAATCTTGATCTCTAGCCTTCCCTAAGTTGCTTTCCACTCAAATCTTCTTTCCACCAAATCCAAATCCGGTGAGAGAGAGTTGAGTGTTGGGGAGACTATCATTTGAAGCACAAGAGCAAGGAGTTCATCATCAACACACCATTTGTTACTTCTTGGAGAGTGGTGTCTCCTAGATTGGCTAGGTGTCACTTGGGAGCCTCCGACAAGATTGTGGAGTTGAACCAAGGAGTTTGTAAGGGCAAGGAGACCGCCTACTTCGTGAAGATCTACCGCTAGTGAGGCAAGTCCTTCGTGGGCGATGGCCATGGTGGGATAGACAAGGTTGCTTCTTCGTGGACCCTTCGTGGGTGGAGCCCTCCATGGACTCGCGCAACCGTTACCCTTCGTGGGTTGAAGTCTCCATCAATGTGGATGTAGGATAGCACCACCTATCCGAACCACGGGAAAAACATCCGTGTCTCCAATTGCGTTTGAATTCTCCAAACCCTTCCCTTTACATTCTTGCAAGTTGCATGCTTTACTTTTCGCTGCCTATATACTCTTTGCATGCTTGCTTGATATGTATTGTGAATGTTGAAATTGTGCCTAAACTCCACTTAAACCGAAAAAGCTTAAAAATTGCAACTTTAGCATTAAGTGTCTAATCACCCCCCTCTAGACACATCTAATTCAAGGTCCTACAAGTGGTATCAGAGCTTTGGTCTCCATTGCCTTGGTTTAATCACCATTGGAGGAAGATGGATGTGTCTCCTTTAGGGAGTCTTAGACATAGAGTGCCTATTCTTGATGGAGAGTATTTTCATGAGTGGAAAAATGAGATGCTTGTAATTTTCAATCAATATCATTTGAACAAGTATATTGCTAGCCCTTGTGCACCTCATATTGATCCTTTGCATCCTACCCTAGATGAAGATATCGACATAATTCGCAATCTTAGAACTATTGAGCTCATCATTAGAGGATTGCCCAAAAGTTTCATTGCTAGTTTGCCTACTCTTAATTGTGCCTATACTATATGGAAATTTCTTGAGGAACAATTTCCCGATTATTCCTTGAAAAATTTGGATGAAATTCTCCATAAATCTATTGCCTTGAGTAAGATGAACTCTAGTGATCCTAGTTTTGGTGATTGTCTATTTGAGCTTACCAATCTCTAGCGTGCTAAAGGAGATGTTGGAATCATTATATCTGAAGCTATAAGAATTCATAAAGGTGACCACTTTGATGATCATTTATCTAATGAATTACCCTCTCTAGGAAATGATGAGTCACAAGATCATGGTGAACATGGATACTATGATGATGATGATAGTGACTTCGATCTTGATGATGCAATGAGACATTTTGGTCTTATGGCAAATCTTCGGGGATATGTGTCAGGAGGAAAGGAATGGGTTCTTGATAGTGGATGTACTGATCATATGACCGGAGATGAAGAGATGTTCCGTGATCTTTCTGAAAATGACGGCCCTCGAAAATATGTCACCTTTGGTGATAATTCAAAGGGTAAAGTGGTTGGCCTTGGTAAGGTGGCCATCTCACATGATAGTTCCATTCAAAATGTCATGCTCGTTGAATCTCTCGGCTACAACTTACTTTCAGTATCTAGACTTGCTGATTTCGGTTTGAATGTCCTAGTTACTAAGGTAGATTGCCAAGTGTTTCGCCGAGACAATCATAAAATGGTCTTTACCGGTATACGTAGAGGTGATCTTTACATTGTCGATTTCTCTAAAAAGGCACAACCTAAAACTTGCTTTATTGCTAAATCCTCAAAAGGTTGGTTGTGGCATAGACGACTAGGTCACGTTGGCATGAGAAACCTTGACAAGCTTATTAAAGGAAATCATATCCTTGGAGTTAACGATGTCATATTTGATAAGGATAGACTTTGCAGTGCTTGTCAAGCAGGTAAACAGGTTGGAGGAAGGCATCCCGTGAAGAACATCATGACCACAAGGAGGCCACTCGAGCTACTTCATATGGATCTTTTTGGTCCCAATGCCTACAAGAGTCTCAGTGGAAATTCTTTTGGTCTAGTTATAGTTGATGATTTTTCAAGATTTACGTGGGTGTTCTTTCTTGATGACAAGTCGCAGGTCCAGAAGATCTTCAAAAACTTTGCTAGGAAGGCCCAAAATCAGTTTGACGTGAAGATCAAGAAGGTTCGGAGTGACAACGGAACGGAGTTCAAGACGCAAATGTGGACACCTTTCTTGACGAAGAAGGGATTTCACACGAGTTCTCGGCTACGTACACACCTCAACAAAATGGAGTTGTTGAGAGGAAGAACCGGACGCTCATCGAAATGGCGAGAATGATGCTTGATGAGTACAAGACGACGAAGCACTTTTGGGCAGAAGCGGTTGAGACAGCTTGTCATGCAACAAATCGCTTGTACCTTCACAAGCTACTCGGCAAGACGGCATACGAGCTCCTCACCGGTAACAAACCCCAAGTTGGATACTTTCGAGTATTCGGCTCAAAGTGCTACATTCTTGACAAGCATCGTCGTTCAAAGTTTGCTCCTAAATCTCATGAAGGTTTTCTACTTGGTTATGGCTCAAACTCTCACACTTACCGTGTCTACAACAATTTCACCCGAAAGGTTGAAGAGACGGTAGATGTGAAGTTTGATGAATCTAATGGCTCGCAAGTAGAGCAATTTCCAATCGATGTAGGAGACAAAGACCCTTCAGAAGCAATCCAAGACTTGTCTATTGGCAAAATTCGTCCAACGGAGGTGAAGGAGAGTACCTCGTCCGTCCAAGTGGAAGCTTCTACTTCACGACAAGGTGAACCAAGAATTGATACGGAAGCATCCACAAGTGGGACACACCAAGATGAAGAAGACGAGGAAATGCATCAAGACGAACATCAACAACCTCCTTCTCCACCACGACAAGAGAACGACAACGTCAACAATGAAGAAGGCCAAGAAGAAGAACAAGATGAAGAAGATGTTCAACAAAGACCCAAGCAAAAGCTCTCACGAGTTCGAGCAAGAATTGCCAAAGATCTTCCCGTCGAGCAAATCTACAATGATATTCAAACTGGGAGAATCACTCGCTCAAAAACTCGTTTAGCTAACTTTTGTGAAAGCTATTCATTCATCTCTAGCATTGAACCTATGAAGGTTGAAGAAGCATTGGAAGATCCGGAGTGGATAAACGCTATGCATGAAGAGCTACACAACTTTGAGAGAAACCAAGTTTGGACATTGGTTGAGAAGCCCGACAACAACCACAACATCATTGGTACCAAATGGGTGTTTCGCAACAAGCAAGATGAAGATGGACAAGTGGTTCGCAACAAAGCACGTCTCATTGCCCAAGGGTACACACAAGTAGAAGGTATGGACTATGGTGAGACATATGCTCCCGTTGCTAGACTTGAGTCCATTCGCATCTTACTTGCCTATGCTAATCACCATAATATCACCTTGTACCAAATGGACATTAAAAGTTCTTTTCTAAATGGTGAAATAGAGGAGGAAGTTTATGTCAAACAACCTCCCGGCTTTATCTATCCTAAGAAACCAAATCATGTTTACAAACTTCACAAAGCTCTTTATGGTCTTAAACAAGCTCCTAGAGCATGGTATAAATGCTTGACCAAGTTCCTTATTGCAAGTGGTTTTGAAATTGGTAAAATTGATTCTACTCTTTTTACTAAAAGGGTTAATGGAGAACTATTTGTATGCCAAATTTATGTTGATGATATCATATTTGGTTCAACTAACCCTCTCTTTAGTGAAAAGTTTGGAAAGCTAATGTCAGAGAACTTTGAGATGTCTATGATGAGTGAACTCAAATTGTTTCTCGGTTTGCAAATCAAGCAAACTAAGGAAGGTACATTTGTCTCTCAAACGAAGTACACCAAGGACTTATTCAAGAAGTTCAATATGCAAGAATGCAAAGGTATGCCTACACCCATGCCTACTAGTGGACATCTTGATTTGACCAAAGATGGTAAACCGGTTGATCAAAAGGTTTATCGCTCTATGATTGGTTCTTTGTTATACCTATGTGCTTCACGTCCCGACATTATGCTAAGTGTGTGCATGTGTGCACGTTATCAAGCTGCTCCTAAAGAATGTCATCTTAAGGCCGTGAAAAGGATAGTGAGATACTTAATTCATACACCAAACTTTGGCATTTGGTATCCTAAGAGGTCTTCTTTTGATCTTGTTGGCTATTCTGACTCGGATTATGCCGGAGACAAGGTTGATAGAAAGTCCACTTCGGGTACTTGTCAATTTCTTGGTAGATCTCTTGTGTCTTGGTCTTCCAAGAAACAAAACTCGGTATCCTTATCCACCGCCGAAGCGGAATACATTGCCGCTGGTTCATGTTGTGCTCAATTACTTTGGATGACCCAAACTCTCAAATATTATGGGATCTATGTGAAACATGTTCCACTGCTTTGTGACAATGAAAGTGCTATCAAAATTGGTCATAATCCTGTACAACATTCCCGAACTAAGCATATTGAAGTTCATCATCATTTCATTCGAGACCATGTTGCTAAGGGTGACATTGATCTTAAGCATGTTCGCACCGATAAGAAATTAGCGGATATATTTACTAAACCTCTTGATGAGAAAGTATTTTGCAGGTTGAGAGGTGAATTGAACATTATTGATGCTTCGAACTTGGAGTAGGAACTCCATTGGATACATGCAAGACATGAGCTTATGACTAATCCATGATATATCTCTTATGATGACTATCTTATGTCTTGGATATATTTGTACCTTGCATGTTGTCTAACCCATGTAGGTGCTTGGTTGAATCTAATTCCATGAGATTGCGACTCACTCACATCTTGAGCAGTCTCTACATCACCAAGTCTCTACACAATGGTGGTTGAAGACAAGGAAGCACAAAACCATTCAAACATATCCTTTGACAAATTCTATGTTGAGCTTCATGATTGTCATTTTTGGATACACAAGTGCTCTTCCTTGCAAGAACTAACCCATGTAGGTAGATGAACTCAAACTCCAAGTGGTGCTCCCAACTCTTGATGAGATACATCAACCTTGAGCACCCACACAAGTTCAACTACATGAGCAAGAACCACACCACCACCCAAGGTATGTTATTCCATCTTAGAGAAGCTTTACTCCAAGACATGAGTCAAAGCAACTCAACAAGATGTGAATACATCAAGATGCTTAAACGAAAAATGGTAACCCCATTTTGAGTTTAAACAATGAGTATGACCTATGATCAAGTGTTCTCACTTGACTCCTAAGTCAATATACTCTAACATAGGTGACTATGTCACCGCCCAACTCTAGATGAAGTTCTCTTGTGTTCTTTTCTGTGTTATTGCATTTCTCATGCATATTTATTTTCTTTCTCTTTTTCAAAAAAAAAACTTCATCTAGATCTTTCGGTTTCTTCTCTTTTCTTTTTGTTTTTGTTCTGCATTTTCTGCATTCAATTCCTTGCAAATCCTTCAGATAATTCATTGCAAATCTTTGTGAGATCCTACATGTTTAGTGAGGTGAGGTGACAAGTGTTTTTCTCTTTGTTGAACTCGGTTTCACCGACTTGTAGTTTTCGGTCCAACTGAATCTTTTCGGCCCCACCGAAACATGCCACTCGGTGCCACCGACTTCACAACAGGAAAAACAGTTTGCCACTTGTTCTATATTTCTTCTGATCCAGCTCTACTCAATGAATCTTGTCCTCTACAAGCATCACAGTTTTATCCATTGCTTTGTGCCGAGTCTCAAGGACCAAACCTATACGACGGATTCCAGAAAGCCCTTCTTGGAAATTGATGTCAAAGGGGGAGAGAGAGATCACATCAAAGCTTATCACCTACAAGGGAGAAAGTATTAAGGGGGAGAAAGAGATTTCCAGGGGGAGAGAATACTCAAGGATCCCAGATGCTTGATGTTCAAGAGGGGAGATGTCACATGTCTTTTTGGGGGAAAGACATGTTCATATGTGCTTATTTGCATTAAGTTCTATCCATTTGTATCTTTCAGCTCTGATTTTCTGTTCCCTATCTTCTCCCAATATCCCATGTAAGATTCAGGGGGGAGCAAGACACCTAAGGGAAAGAAATTAGTCAAATTCATTGCATATCTTTACTCTTGGGGACATGTTGAATCCATTGTGGTACCTTGTACTCACTCTCTACATGTCATCCCAGTCTTGGTACTCTTGTGGCTTCTTTGGTTTGCTCTGGCTAGTGGAGGTACCTGTGTTATCTAACCTTGTTTGTGCAGGTTCATTCCATCCTAAGCCAGCTAAAGACTACAAGGTAAGTGTATGCATCAAAATCATGAGTATGAGGAATTCTTGCTTATGTACATACTGTTTGCAAGAAAGACTCATGAGCATGAAGGTATTTTCCTTGATAATCTTTTGCTCTGATGCATATGGCCAAGATACATGTAACACATTGCCTACTCTGTCATGGTTATGTTCTCACATGCCTCTATATTTCACATTTACATGAGTGCATACATGTAGGGGGAGCCTATGCTTGTTACATGTCCTTCCAAAGCTTTACTTGCTGTTCTTTATATCTTTATCTAAAGCTTTGATGTATGTTGCCATCAATTACCAAAAAGGGGGAGATTGAAAGCACAAGTGCTCCCTAGGTGGTTTTGGTAATTAATGACAACATATCTCTTGTTGGACTAACATTTCTATCTAGTATGTTTCAGATAAGTTCAACAATGGAGTGGCATGGACTAAAGGTTGTGGGAAATTCTCCAAGATGCTAAGGACAAAGGATTGGCTAAAGCTTAAAGCTCAAGACTCTTCATTTTACATTTTAGTGATCCAAGATCACATTGAGTCCATAGGAAAAGCCAATACTATCAAGGAGGGATGAGGTGTTGCTTAATGAGCCTCTTCCTTCAAGTGCTTAATGATATGCTCCAAAATCCTCAGCTACTTTCCCACTTCCACATATGACCTAAACCTAAGCCAAACTCGGACCTACCGATTATTTCTATCCGGCGCCACCGAGTTTCACTTGTCATAGCCATTGCCAAACCCTAGCAAATCGGTTCTACCGATAGGGATCTCGGTCTCACCGAGATGGGATTGTAATCTCACTATGTATGTCCATTGCCAAAATCGGTCTCACCGATCTTGTGCAATCGGTACTACCGAGGTTACAATGCAAACTCACTATGTATGCTCATTACCAAAATCGGTCTCACTGAGTTTGTGTAATCGGTCCCATCGAGTTTGCCTGACCAACCCTCTGGTTAGCTTATTACCAAGTCAGTCTCACCGAGTTTGTGTAATCGGTCTCACCGAGATTACGTTATGCCCTAACCCTAACCATATCGGTCCTACCGAGTTGCATGTCAGTCCCACCAAAAATCTCTAATGGTCACTAGGTTTACTATTTCGGTCCGACCGAGTTTGTTGATTCGGTCCCACCGAGATTTGTAAATTGTGTGTAACAGTTGGATTTTGTGTGGAGGCTATATATACCCCTCCACCTCCTCTTCACTCGTGGAGAGAGCCATCAGAACGCATCTACACTTCTAACTCATATGTTCTGAGAGAGAACCACCTACTCATGTGTTGAGGCCAAGATATTCCATTCCTACCACATGAATCTTGATCTCTAGCCTTCCCCAAGTTGCTTTCCACTCAAATCTTCTTTCCACCAAATCCAAATCCTGTGAGAGAGAGAGTTGAGTGTTGGGGAGACTATCATTTGAAGCACAAGAGCAAGGAGTTCATCATCAACACACCATTTGTTACTTCTTGGAGAGTGGTGTCTCCTAGATTGGCTAGGTGTCACTTGGGAGCCTCCGACAAGATTGTGGAGTTGAACCAAGGAGTTTGTAAGGGCAAGGAGATCGCCTACTTCGTGAAGATCTACCGCTAGTGAGGCAAGTCCTTCATGGGCGATGGCCATGGTGGGATAGACAAGGCTGCTTCTTCGTGGACCCTTCGTGGGTGGAGCCCTCCGTGGACTCGTGCAACCGTTACCCTTCGTGGGTTGAAGTCTCCATCAACGTGGATGTAGGATAGCACCACCTATCCGAACCACAGGAAAAACATCCGTGTCTCCAATTGTGTTTGAATTATCCAAACCCTTCCCTTGACATTCTTGCAAGTTGCATGCTTTACTTTTCGCTGCCTATATACTCTTTGCATGCTTGCTTGATATGTATTGTGAATGTTGAAATTGTGCCTAAACTCCACTTAAACCGAAAAAGCTTAAAAACTGCAACTTTAGCATTAAGTGTCTAATCACCCCCCTCTAGACACATCTACTTCAAGGTCCTACACGCTACTACTTCTTCCCTCGGATCCAGCAGGGAGGCGCCATCTCCGGTTGTGTCACCTGGATCCCAAGGTCCAAGGGAACATACCCGGAGGGCGCTCAGAAGGAGAGGTGGGGGAGTGGTGGGGCCGGTGGTGCTGGATTGAAGAGGAGGATCCACAAGAATTCTGCCGGGTTTACCAGGCTCCGCCGGTTCGCGGAAATGACTGGAGTAGTGTCGATGCCGACGACGCGAAGCTCACAGTCGCTACCACTAGAATTCTTCACCTCATCGAGGCCGGGCTCACCCTTGAGATGATCGAGGCAGATTTCATCCGCCGCCGAATCACTCCGCTGCATAACAAGGGGAGGCCGGCCTGGCTCTTCATAAATGCGGCGGACATCATGCGACTCTGCCCTGGCCTCGACCACAACTTCACTATGTTGGCGGACGCTCACTTCTACCAGCGGCTCTTCCAGCTCGACGTGGACCGCGACGGCAAGGCCGAGAGGTCCGGCCAGGCTGTGAAGGCCGACAAGGTCGCCAAGGGGCTCTTGTTTGGGTTGCCGGTGGGGGTGGTCCCGCTGAGCAATAACTCGCGCCGAAGCAACATCATCGCCATGATGCCAGAGTTCAACGCGCACGGCCTTGTCCTGAACTGGGCCGAGCCGCCGGAGGATCCGGTGCAGGAGTTTTTTGACACCCTGGAAGAGAAGTACATCCGCGTGGAGCCGCAGCTCATCTAGGACACCATCCAGGCGGGGCTGGACTACATCGCCGCCAGGGTGGTGGAGGCAGCGCCGGTGGCATGGAGGACAAAGTCGCATCGGCCGCAGAGGAGAAGGAGCTCGCCCAGTGGGCGGAGTCCACTGGGGAGGCCAGGAGCGCCGGCACCGGGGCTCCTCTTATTGGAGACAACGACGATGAGCCGTCCGAGGAGGAGGCTGAAGCTGTCGAGCCCCCAGCCGCGGGGAAAGGGCGAGTCCTGCGGCGAGCCAGCTCCGGCGAGCCGGTTCGACCCAGTTCTAGCGAGCCGGTTCGACCCAGCAGGGCCGTGCAACCCCGGCAAGCCCAGGAGACGTCCGTGCGCCAAATGAGGGCGCGGCGGCGAAGAAATTGGTGAAGGCCGCGGTGGCGAAGAAGAAAGCATCTGCTTCTTCTTCATCCAAGCGTTCCCCAACTCCAACTGCTTCCCCTCCTCCTGCAGGTGATGTCACAGAGGTCTTCTTCGACCTCGGGTCTCTCAGCCCGAGGAGGAAGAGGAAGGCAGCAGAAGAAGAAACGGAGGATGAGTAAGTGCTTCAACTCTTGTTATCTCCGTCCCTCCGTCCCTCCGGGTCGTATCTCTTTTCTTGACTTGTCTTCATCTTGGCAGGGATACGGAGACACTGGCCCAAAGGGTGAAGAGGGCCAGGTCTTCGGCGGGCGGCCAGCCCCTGGCGGGCACCTCAAAGGTGCCACTGGTGGTGGTGAGCAGCCCGGACAGCAGCCCCCGGCACAGCCCCCAGCGTAAGCTCATCACCCGCCCCTCGTCAACGTGTGTTGTGGGTACGATTCTTGGTACTGACCTTGCCGTGATCATAGGAGGGGGACAGCAGCAGGAGGAGCCACTGAGGGCTACCCCCAACAGGCCGCCTCCGTCGACCACACCGCCCCGAGGGGCGTCCCCGGCAAGGGCGTCAAGCACCGAGCCCATGCACACGGAGGAGGAGGAGGAGAACTTATACGCTGGTGGCTCCACCTTGGCGCTAAACGTTGGCGAGGAAGGGGCTACTTCTTTCCAGCCCGACACGGGTAAGCCACTTGCCTTCCGTCCCTTTTCTTTTTTTGTTATTTCTGAATCTTGGTCTTGGCTTTGCTTCATCCCCTTCTCGATATCCAGATCCTCCGTCGACGGACCAAGAGGACATAGACACCGTCATCGAGGATATCACCAAGGCTATCGAGGCGGAGGCCGAGAAGATCGCCACCGAGGAGGCCGCCAAGGGCGCTGCTGAGGACACCGCCAAGGGGCCTGTCGGGGAGCCCGGCAGGGCTACTGCCGAGGAGGCCGGAAAGTCCGCTGCCGAGGAGGAGGTGGCTGATGACCAGCCTTCCTCCTCCGCTGCCTCTGGCTCCGGCAGGTATCTGAAGGTGAGCGACGATCTTTTCGTCCACCTTCCAGGGGCGTCGAGCTCCAGGGCGGCCATCGAGGGAGAGGAGTTTGACGAGGAGGTGCTTGCCGCCGCCGGGCTCGAGGTCATCGACGAGCCAAGTGCTGGTGGTGACGGTTCTCAGGAGGAGTGTGTGACAGCCTGATTTTTGCCCTCTCTTATTTGCCTGATTTTCATTTGGCTTTAGTTTGAGATTTGGAGTTTTTGAATCTTTTCATATGGACTTAAACACTTAGGTACCCTTGGCTTTCACCCAAGTTCATCATTCCCCTCTCTAATCATCATTCCCCTTCTTATCCACCTCAAAATAATCTTGGGAATATTTTTCTTAAATGAAAAATATTCATTTTTCCTCTCTAAAACCCTAGCTAGTTCAATGAGCTCCAAAGCAACCCTAATTTTTCTTGCCCACAAAAATCTGAGAAAATTCACACATATTCTTTAAACCCTAGGGCACCTTCCCGAGCAAAAATGTTTCATCACTTTTTGGAATATTTTTTCTACAGAAAATATTTTCTATTCTGGACTGAAATGGCGGTTTCTACAACAACTACCATTTTACTTGCTCCATTGTGCCTGAATTTTCGTGTGCATCATCACCTTAGTAGATGATGGCTAGCCTCCAAAGCACAGCCCCCAACTCCCAGCCATTTGACCTCAGTAACATCTCAAAGTTACTAATCAGAAACTTACATGGCTTGTAAAATCTTCTCTACTAGATCTGGAGCCAAACCAAAGCGTGGTAATCTTCAAAACTACCACGAACAACAAGCCAGACATGATCTTTGGATGTTGGTCGGCGAGGGAAGAGTTCACGAGGTGACCACGCGTGTCTATGATGCCAGCATGCTTGTCGACGCGCTCTGAGTGCCGCCGAGCGCTCTGTTCGCGCATGCTCGCTTCCCCCGTCTGCCTGAGCGTGCCAAACTTCACCACCATCCTCGTATCAACGCCATTAAATCCCCCCTGGCGCTCGCCGACACCGGAGCTCACCGCAGCGAGCACGGGCGCGGTCCGGCCAATGCCATAGTGCGCTCTGCACTGTGCTTGTCGCCTTCCTCTTGATCCTGTGCTCGTCCCCATTCGCCCACAGTCCCCGCGTGAGCTGTGTCACCTTCTCCCCCTCTCACTGATGCCGCTTGATACGTCTCCAACGTATCTACTTTTCCAAACACTTTTGCCCTTGTTTTGGACTCTAACTTGCATGATTTGAATGGAACTAACCCGGACTGACGTTGTTTTCAGCAGAATTACCATGGTGTTATTTATGTGCAGGAGCAAATGTTCTCGGAATGACCTGAAACTTCACAGAGACACTTTTCAGAAAATAAGAAAAATACCTGCCAAAGATGAAGGCCAGGGGGGCCACCACCTTGCCACGAGGGTGGGGAGCGCACCCCCTACCTCGTGGGCCCCCTGTTGCCTCTCCGACTCCAACTCCACCTCCATATATTGAGTTTCGAGGAGAAAAAAATCAGAGAGAAGAAATCATCGCGTTTTACAATACGGAGCCGCCGCCAAGCCCTAAAACCTCTCGGGAGGGCTTATCTGGAGTCCGTTCGGGGCTCCGGAGAGGGGAATCCGTCGCCATCGTCATCATCAACCATCCTCCATCACCAATTTCATGATGCTCACCGTCGTGCATGAGTAATTCCATCGTAGGCTTGCTGGATGGTGATGGGTTGGATGGGATCTATCATGTAATCAAGTTAGTTTTGTTAGGGTTTGATCCCTAGTGTCCACTATGTTCTGAGATTGATGTTGCTATGACTTTGCTATGCTTAATGCTTGTCACTAGGGCCCGAGTGCCATGATTTCAGATCTGAACCTATTATGTTTTCATCAATATATGAGTGTTCTTGATCCTATCTTGCAAGTCTATAGTCACCTATTATGTGTTATGATCCGTTAATCCCGAAGTGACAATAATCGGGATACTTACCAGTGATGACCGTAGTTTGAGGAGTTCATGTATTCACTATGTGTTAATGCTTTGTTCGGCCTCTCTATTAAAAGGAGGCCTTAATATCCCTTAGTTTCCGTAAGGACCCCACTGCCACGAGAGGGTAGGGAAAAAGATGTCATGCAAGTTCTTTTCCATAAGCACATATGACTATATTCGGAATACATGCCTACATTATATCAATGAACTGGAGCTAGTTCTGTGTCACCCTAGGTTATGACTGTTACATGATGAACCGCATCCGGCATAATTCTCCATCACTGATCCATTGCCTACGAGCTTTCCATATATTGTTCTTCGCTTATTTACTTTCCCGTTGCTATTTGCTATCATCACTACAAAATACCAAAAACATTACTTTTACTACTGTTACCTTTTGCTACTGTTATCACCACTATCATATTACTTTGCTACTAAATAATTTGCTGCAGATATTAAGTTTCCAGGTGCGGTTGAATTGACAACTCAGCTGCTAATACTTGAGAATATTCTTTGGCTCCCCTTGTGTCGAATCAATAAATTTGGGTTGAATACTCTACCCTCGAAAACTGTTGCGATCCCCTATACTTGTGGGTTATCAAGACTATTTTCTGGTGCCGTTGCCGGGGAGCATAGCTCTATTCTTTGAGTCACTTGGGATATATATATATATATATATATATATATATATATATATATATATATCTGCTTATCATTATGAAGAATTTGAGAGATCCAAAAACCAAGATCTATCCCCCAACTACGAGGGGAGGTAAGGAACTGCCATCTAGCTCTGCACTTGATTCACCTTCTGTTTTGAGTAAGCTTGCGACACCTACACGTGCTTCTGCTATTCATTCTGATATGTCGCATGTTATTGATGATGCCACTTCTACTATGCATGATACTTATGATGAAACTACCTCTATGCCTGATACTACTATGCCACTTAGTGCTTTTCTTGATGAAAAACTTGCTAGGGCTAGAGAAATTGAAAATATTGAATCTGATGATACTGATGAAAGTGATGATGAAGAACCACTTGCTATTCCTAAGGGTTATGTTTTTGATCAAGATGCTTCTTTAGCCATTTTAACTTGCAGAAATAGAACTGAACTTAAAAAATTATTAGCTAAATGGAGTAAGCAATCTCTAAATACTAGAATGAAACCTGACCCTGCTTTCGCTACTTCACCTATCTTTGTTACTGATAAGGATTATGAATTGTCTGTTGATCCTGATATAATTACTTAGGTTGAGTCTGATCCTTTTCATGGTTATGAATCTGAAACTGTTGTGGCACATCTTACTAAACTAAATGATATAGCCACCCTATTCACTAAAGATGAGAGAACTCGCTACTTTTATATTCTTAAAATATTTCCGTTCTCATTGAAGGGTGATGCTAAGATATGGTTTAATTCTCTTGATCCTGGTTGTGTGCGTAGTCCCCAGGATATGATTTATTACTTCTCTGCTAAATATTTCCCTGCTCATAAGAAACAATCTGCTTTAAGGGATATATATAATTTTGTGCAAATTAAAGAAGAGAGTCTCCCACAAGCTTGGGGGAGGCTTCTCCAATTACTTAATGCTTTGCCTGATCATCCTCTTAAGAAAAATGAAATACTTGATATCTTTTATAATGGACTAACCGATGGCTCCAGAGATTACCTGGATAGTTGTGCTGGTTCTGTTTTCAGGGAAAGAACACCGGATGGAACTGAAATTCTATTGAATAATATGTTGACAAATGAAAATAATTGGACACCTCCGAAGCCAATTCCTGAGCCTATTCCTAAACCAACTCCGAAGAAGAGGGGTATTCTATTTCTTAGTCCTGAAGATACGCAAGAGGCAAAGAAATCTATGAAAGAAAAGGGTATTAAAGCTGAAGATGTTAAGAATTTACCTCCTATTGAAGAAATACATGGTCTTAATTTACCGCCTATTGAAGAAACATATAATCCAAATCCTTTACCTATTGAAGAAACTCATGGTCTTGATAACCTGACACAGGTAGTAAAGGTAAATTCTCTCTATAGATATGATAAAGTTGTAATCCCATTTACTAAGATTTCTAGCCCATGCTTAGATGAGTTTGACAAATTTATGGCTAAGCAAGAAGATTTTAATGCTTATTTTGGTAGACAATTAAAATACAATTCAAATATGCTTGGACACTTGGGTGATTATATGGCTAAGTTAAAAGTGAACTTAAACTTTTTAGTAAACATGCTTCTATGGTTACCACTCAAGTAAAACAAGTACTTAAAGCTCAAAATGATTTGCTCAATGAATTGAATAGTAAAGATAATGATTATGCTATTAGAGTGGCTACTAGAATTGGTAGAATGACTCGGGAACCTTTGTATCCTGAAGGCCATCCTAAGAGAATTGAGCAAGATTCTCAGAGAAATAATTTAGATGCACATAGTTCTTCTAAAAAGAAGAAAAAGAAAAATGATAGGACTTTGCATGCTTCTAGTGATCCTATTGTTGAAACACCTGAGAATCCAAATGATATTTCTATTTCTGATGCTGAAACACAACCTGGTAATGAACCTGAAACTAGTGGTTATGTTAATGATAATGCTCATGATGATGCTCAACATAGTAATGATAATGATATAGAAATTGAACCTGCTGTTGATCTTGATAACCCACAATCAAAGAATCAACGTTATGATAAGAAAGATTTTGTTGCTAGGAAACATGGTAAAGAAAGGGAACCATGGGTTCAGAAACCCATGCCTTTTCCTCCCAAACCATCCAAGAAAAAGGATGATATGGATTTTGAGCGCTTTGCTGAAATGATTAGACCTATCTTTTTGCGTATGCGATTAACTGATATGCTCAAAACCAATCCTTATGCTAAGTACATGAAAGATATTATTACAAATAAAAGAAAGATACCGGAAGCTGAAATTTCCACCATGCTTGCTAATTATACTTTTAAGGGTGGAATACCAAAGAAACTTGGAGATCCAGGAGTACCCACTATACCATGCTCCATTAAAAGAAATTATGTTAAAACTGCTTTATGTGATCTTGGAGCCGGTGTTAGTGTTATGCCTCTCTCTTTATATCGTAGACTTGAATTGAATAAGTTGACACCTACTGAAATATCTTTGCAATTGGCTGATAAATCAACTGCTATACCTGTCGGTATTTGTGAGGATGTGCCTGTTGTAGTTGCAAATGTTACTATTTTAACGAACTTTGTTATTCTTGATATTCCCGAGGACGATAGTATGTCTATTATTCTTGGAAGACCCTTTTTGAATACTGCAGGGGCTGTTATTGATTGCACTAAGGGCAATATCACTTTTCATGTTAATGGTAATGAGCACACGATACAATTTCCGAGGAAACAACCTCAAGTTCATAGTATCAACTCTATTGGAAAAATTCCATCGATTATATTTGGAGGTTTTGAATTTCCTCGTCCTACTATCAAGAAGAAATATGATATTCTTATTATTGGGGATGTGCATATCCCCGTTGAGGTAACATAGTGTTATTCGAAATTTCTCCAGTTCCATGTTATTCAGAATGAGTTCGTTGAGAAGACTTGATCAACCTTGTTAGTGGATTCCTTTTGATGATCATGAGATGGATGAAACTAGAAGGCACAACCTTTTGTACCCCACTTTTACTTTATGTTATTTATATTAAATAAAATAAAAATAAATATTTGTCTGTCTGTTATCTGATTATCTATGCAATATAAAAATACCTCGAAAATAAAAGTTCTCCAAATGCCCTGAAAATTAAATATGATTTTGTCTAGAATATTTGAGGATTTATGGAACAGAGAACACACCAGGGGGGCCAACCACCTTGCCACGAGGGTGGAGGGCGCGCCCACGCCTCTAGGGCGCGGCCCCTGCCTCGTGGGCCTACGGTGGACCTCCTCCACTTATCCTTTCACCCATATACTCCTTCTTCCTCCCCCAAACACGAATAACCAGCTCAAACCCGAGTCTAAGCTCGTTTTGCTGCCATTTTCGATCTCATTGCTCAAAGCACCTCTCACAAAACTGCTTGGGGAGATTGTTCCTTGGTATGTGACTCCTCCATTGGTCCAATTAGTTTTTGTTCTAGTGCTTTATTCATTGCAAATTTTTGCTACTTAGGTGACCCTATTCTTGAGTTTGCATGTCAAATTTATATGGTCAAAAGTAGTTTTGATGCATGATACAGGACCTAGGCACTTGTAGGAGTAGTTGCTATCAATATTATTGAGCTTGGTTTACTTTTATTTTGAAGTTACTAAAAAATTTCAGAATTTTTCAGAGGAAGAAAAATGCTTAGGAAAATGTTCCAAGGTGGTTCTTCAAGGAAGCAAGGACCCAGGCTGGCAATGCGTGATGCTGACGAAGAGCCACCAAGAGACGCTCCCGTGCGTCCTTGTGAGCGGCCTTCTGAAAATTTTATGGATCAAGCGGGAATAAAAGAAGAATTCAACGCATATTTGCGTAACGCTGATCTCGTGAGCTTCGAGGAAGAGAAGTGCAGTCAGTATCATAATCTCACTAGCTCCTTTATGAGGAGGTTTGAATTTTCAACTTCACGTAATTCTCCAACTGTCCTGTTTGATCTTTATGATAAATCTTATACCATGGACTTAGAGGATTTTACCAGTGCTTGCAAACTTCCACAATGGGGTAGTATAAGGGATCCTCGCAAATCTAAATTTAGAGATTTTCTTGCTAATATAACTATGGGAGAATCTAGAGATATTACACAAGCTACCATAGGGAGCATTCACATTCCTGCTATACATTATTTTGCTCTCTTCATAGGTAGATGCATAAATGGTAAAGATGAGGCATGTCACATGTGTGTCCCCGATCTTAGTATTCTTAGGAGTGTTGTGTTAGGAGACAAATCATATAATTTGGGAGCCATTGTTGCATGTAGGTTGCATCTTAATAGACGTAATGGAGATTTCTTTGGTGGAATTTATGCAACCCGCATAGCTAACTTTCTTGGTATAGATGTACGCAAAGATGATATTGAATTATCACCTGCTTACCTAGACCTTAATGCTATGGTTCATCACCAGTTTATTGCGAGGAATGAATCACCTCTCCAGTACCGACTAATCTTTGACAGACGCCGTGCTGTTCGTATTACTCTCCCTGCCCCTGCCTTCTTTGATTATCAGGCAAGAGGAGGATATACTATTACCGGAGAGGAGGCAGATGAGTACGAGAGGAGAGAGGAGGCCGCTCATCGCCACGCTGCAACTCAGCAGGCGATAGCTACTTCATCACAGTACGACCCCAGCTACTATTATGGATATCAGCCAGGCCAGCCGTGGCCATAGACCAACTTAGGCCAAAAGCCTAAGCTTGGGGGAGTACATATTTCTCACCGACGTTACATTTATGCTCACACACTCATTGCTAGATGTCGGTGCTCATAATTTTTCATTGTATCATCCATGCTAGTTTATTTTCATTTTTTATGCTTTCTTATTGTGTGTTTAATAAACCTTAAGAAAAACCAAAAAAATAGTTGTAGCTTTTAATTAATTTACCTTCCATGCTTGTAGTAGTAATTAAAAAGAAAACCCAAAAATATTTCCTGTTCTTCTTTTGCTTGTTGGGAGATTTCCCGTGTAAATAGTTTTATTTCTTTTCTTTTCCTTGGGGGTCGTTAGGAGAAGACAATGATTAAATTGTTGAAGTGGCTCTTATATGCATTATTGTTGATCTGACAAAAGAGCCCATATTGCCTTGTCTTCTCCTGTTAATTGAATGCTTGCAGATTCCAGCTTAGTCCAATGCACGTGCACTATTATTATTATTCACACTATTCGGTCGTGCAAGTGAAAAGCAATTATGATGATATATGATGGACTGGCTGAGATGAGAAAAGCTGGTATGAACTCGACCTCTTTTGTTTTTGTAAATATGATTAGTTCATCGTTCCTGATTCAGCCTGTTATGAATAAACATGTTTGCAATGACAATTAGAGATCATAGTTTCTTATGTCATGCTTGATTAGCTATGAGTTATAATGGTTTACCTTGCGTGCCAACATGCTATTAAAATGGTTATGATGTGGTATGATAAGATGGTATCCTCCTCTGAATGATTTAAGTGACTTGACTTGGCACATGTTCATGCATGTAGTTGAAACAAAATCAACATAGCCTTCACGATATTTATGTTCATGGTGGATTATATCCTACTCATGCTTGCATTCAGTGTTGATTAATTTTAATGCATGTTCATGACTGTTGTCGCTCTCTAGCTGGTCGCTTCCCAGTCTTTTGCTAGCCTTCACCTGTACTAAGCGGGAATACTGCTTGTGCATCCAATCCCTTAAACCCCAAAGTTATTCCACATGAGTCCACTATACCTACCTATATACGGTATCTACCTACCGTTCCAAGTAAATTTGTATGTGCCAAACTCTAAACCTTCAAATAAATATCCTGTTTTGTATGCTTGAATAGCTCATGTATCAATTAGGGTTGTCTGTATCTTCCATGTTAGGCGGGTTATTCTCAAGAGTGGACTCCGCTCCAAACTCACGAGATAAATGGCTGGTCACCGGGATGCCCAGTCCCATGCTTTATGCAAACTAAATCAAAATAATTGCAAACAAAAATCCCCCTGGGACTCTTGTTAGTTGGAAGCACTCGTTGTTTCGAGCAAGCCATGGATTGATGCTTGTGGTGGAAGGGGGAGTATAAACTTGACCATTCTGTTTGGGAACCGCCTATAATGTGTGTAGCATGGAAGATATCACCATCTCTTGGTTGTTATGTTGACAATGAAAGTATACCGCTCAAAATATTATTCACCTCTGTTTCAAAACCGAGCTCTAGCACCTCTACAAATCCCTGCTTCCCTCTGCGAAGGGCATATCTATTTACTTTTATGCTAAGTCATTATCCTCTTATTAAAAAGCACCAGTTGGAGAGTAGTGCTGTCATTTGCATTCATTATTGCTAGTTTACATTGAGTATGACTTGACTGGATCTCTTTTACCATGAATTACAATGTCTAGTCAGTCCTTGGTCTTTAAAGGTGCTCTGCATTTATGTTTTGCGGTCTCAGAAAGGGCTAGCGAGATACCATCCTGTTATATCATATTATGATTGTTTTGAGAAAGTGTTGTCATCCGAGTTTTATTATTATGGCTCGCTAGTTGATTATGCTATTGATATGAGTAAACTTGAGACCTATGCGTTATTGTGAATGTGGTTAGTTATAATCTTTGTTGAAAACTTGAATGCTGGCTTTACATATTTACAACAAGAGCAAAGAGAGTTTGTAAAAGTTTTTCTTTATCACTTTCAGTTTGTCAACTGAATTGCTTGAGGACAAGCAAAGGCTTAAGCTTGGGGGAGTTGATACGTATCTAACATATCTACTTTTCCAAACACTTTTGCCCTTGTTTTGGACTCTAACTTGCATGATTTGAACGGAACTAACCCGGGCTGACGCTGTTTTCAGTAGAATTACCATGGTGTTATTTATGTGCGGGAGCAAACGTTCTCGGAATGACCTGAAACTTGACGGAGACACTTTTTTAGAAAATAAGAAAAATACCTGCCAAAGATGAAGGCCAGGGGGGCACCACCTTGCCACGAGGGTGGGGGTGCACCCCCTACCTCGTGGGCCCCCTGTTGCCTCTCCGACTCCAACTCCACCTCCATATATTGAGTTTCGGGGAGAAAAAAATCAGAGAGAAGAAATCATCACGTTTTACGATACTGAGCCGCCGCCAAGCCCTAAAACCTCTTGGGAGGGCTGATCTAGAGTCCATTCGGGGCTCCGGAGAGGGGAATCCGTCGTCATCGTCATCATTAACCATATTCCATCACCAATTTGATGATGCTCACCGCCGTGCGTGAGTAATTCCATCGTAGGCTTGCTGGACGGTGATGGGTTGGATGGGTTCTATCATGTAATCGAGTTAGTTTTGGTAGGGTTTGATCCCTAGTGTCCACTATGTTCTGAGATTGATGTTGGTATGACATTGCTATGCTTATTGCTTGTCACTAGGACCCGAGGGCCATGATTTCAGATCTGAACCTATTATGTTTTCATCAATATATGAGTGTTCTTGATCCTATCTTGCAAGTGTATAGTCACTTATTATGTGTTATGATCCGTTAACCCCGAAGTGACAATAATCGGGATACTTACCGGTGATGACCGTAGTTTGAGGAGTTCATGTATTCACTACGTGTTAATGCTTTGTTCCAGTTCTCTATTAAAAGGAGGCCTTAATATCCCTTAGTTTCCGTGAGGACCCCGCTGCCACAGGAGGGTAGGACAAAAGATGTCATGCAAGTTCTTTTCCATAAGCACGTACGACTATATTCGGAATACATGCCTACATTATATCAATGAACTGGAGCTAGTTCCGTGTCACCCTAGGTTATGACTGTTACATGATGAACCGCATCCGACATAATTCTCCATCACCGATCCATTGCCTACGAGCTTTCCATGTATTGTTCTTCGCTTATTTACTTTCCCGTTGCTATTTGCTATCATCACTACAAAATACCAAAAACATTACTTTTACTACTGTTACCTTTTGCTACCGTTATCACCACTATCATATTACTTTGGTACTAAATACTTTGCTGCAGATATTAAGTTTCCAGGTGCGGTTGAATTGACAACTCAGCTGCTAATACTTGAGAATATTCTTTGGCTCCCCTTGTGTCAAATCAATAAATTTGGGTTGAATACTCTACCCTTGAAAACTGTTGCAATCCCCTATACTTGTGGGTTATCACCGCTCGTCGCCGGGCGCAGCGTCCAGGTGTCGCTTGCGGAGCCCCGATGCACCCCGACGCTCGGCTATAAAAGGAGCCACCCCAGCCTCCTCGAGAACCATCCTCCACTCCCACACACTCCACAAACGTGTAGATAGCCGTAGCCCGGCCGGGCAGGCCGTGGGCTGCCGTCCCCGAACTCGACCTCGCCGGCGATCCCCTCGGGTCATCGTGGTAGCTCCAGCCCCTCCCAGGCCCGGGCGATCCTTCCAGGGCCTCCGCCTCTCTCTGGTGAAGCTGTTCCGTCCCACTAGAGCCCCTGAAGTTGCCTCTGGTCGCCGTCTTCCTCATCTCCGGCGACCACCGCTCTCTGCCTCCGCTTGCGAGGTCGATTCCGAAGCTGTCTGACCACCACTAGCTACACTACGGGTACGGGCAGGTGCGCCTCCATCCCTTCTCTCGATCCCCCATCTCGTATTGGCCAAGGAGCCCTCGTCACCGGCGAGAGCTCCGGCGAAGCCGCGACCCCTTTGTTTCTTTCTCCCCCTCCACCTCACCTGACTAGCGGGGCCCGCTAGTCAGCCACTCTGTACGCGCGCGAAGCGGTACGAGTGGTGGCGCCCTAAGGCTTTACGCCTTCAACGTCACCCCCCTAGTCTGTTTTATTTAAATTCAAATTCAACTAATTTCCAGAGAGCTTCAAACAGCTACAACTCTTCAATCATAAGTCCAAATGAATTGATTTTTTTTGCATTATGTTCTTTGCAAAGAAATCTAGCAGCTCAGCAAACATGAGATTTTTCTGAGCTGTCTAGAATTTCTGGTGATTTTCAGAAGTGTTCTCGATATTTTCTTCTTGTGCTTAAAATTATTTTCAGAGGGTGACGCTTGGCTTGAGGATCACCAGAAGGCTTGTGAACCTCATCTGCACTAAGGCAAGCCACAACAACATTTTCATGGTGTCATTTCAATATTTATTATTTTCTTACTTGAATGAAATGATTAATCCATGCGTTTAAATAACTATTATGTTATTTATATTCTGTTAAGTGTTTGTTAGTTATTATGCTTGATTTACAAAATGTTTGAAACTAGTTTAGTTGGTAACAAAAGCTAAGATCTACTTGTGGTAATGATAAAATGATTTGTTACGCATATGAGTAATTACTTAAAGTTATTTTCTTGCACAAATAAAATAGTAAAATTTGCTAGAGAATATGTTGTTAAGTGCTTGTTTAGCCATTTTGCTTGATTTACAAAATGTTTGAACCTAACTTTGTTGGTAAAGAAATTAGGATCTGCTTGTGGTGATGATAGTATAATTTTTGCTACACATATGAGAAATTAATTGAAGTTATTTTCTTGCATGAGAAAAATAATAAAACTTGCTATAAAATACCTTGTTAAAGTGAGAGTTACCCTGACCAGGAAAGTAATATAAGTTGTTGATGTTTATGCTTAGTGTGAATATGGTTGACATCAGTCATTTTCGTTAATATGTGATGCATGTGTAGTATTGCATTTCATGGCATGCTATGGCACCATTCATTTTCATTTTAAGTTGAACCTGACTATAACTCAACTTGAATATATCGTTGACTGGGTCATGGTGCCGCTGAATCAAGTTTTTCCCAGTGCAACCACATTTGCCTTTGTGGGAAGGCCTTTATTCGGTCCATTGACATGCCTCCGGTCGGTGCCTCCAACTAGGGAAGGTTATGGGCATGCTTACCCTGGCCCGGTAAGCAGGCATAACCTTGTGTTCCCATTGTTGAGATTATGGTACCGGGTCCCCGAGTGGGATCATTTTGGCCACGACGGTGGTCATTGTGTCTTTGGTAGACACGTGCCACCCAAGACTAGACCATTGGGGATTGGGTCGGAGTGGCCAGGAGAGTGTCATGGCAATGGAGAGGTTTCGTCGGAATGACGTTGGTCCACCCGAATGGGAGTGCGAGGCCATGGGTTCCGTGGTGTGGGTACAGTGTGCTACCTCTGTAGAGTGTATAATCTATCGATAGCCGAGTCCACGGTCACGGACGCCTCGTAGTAGGTCCCACCATGAGTCAATGTTTAATTTGCACACTAAGTTATGAACTTTGCACTGTTAATGATGGCGAAAAGGCCATCGAGATGCTCGAGACCAAATATTGGTCGTGGTTGTGATCGCCGTAAGGATCACGAGTTACTCTTGTCAAGGCCACGATGGTGGTTTGTTTGTGATCTGAGAACGATCATGGTTGGTAAGTCGGTCCTGAGGGACATTTATCACAAGAGCATGATCACAGCATGTTGGAACATTATTGCATTATTAATTGGTTAATTATCATGATATTGTTTGTCATTATGATTATGCCCGTTGTGAGCTTGCAAGTACATTCAATGTACTGACCTGGCGTGTCATGCCAGATTTCAGGAAAGTCTCGTTGGAAAGGAGTGCTGCTCGAGTCTAGATCGTGTCCACATCGGTGTACCTGTGCTATGGAGTTTCCGCTACGACGTTGTTCCGCTGCCGCATAGTTGTTATGATCGAGGCCCCTTTATGTTCACTAAATAATGTACATATTGTTCAGCCGCACCATGTGTGCCACTTGGCCTCGACCCCTGTTGTAATATAAACTCTGATCCGCTAGAATCAATAAAGCAGTTATTTTCTATACCAAGATGTTGTGTGTTGCCAAAAGACATGGCCTCTGGGCTGGCAATGCATGGTAAACCGGTCGCTCTGAGCCGGGGTGCCACAACGCTTGGTATCAGAGCTGCACTGACTGTAGGCCACGCTAGACTACGACATGTTAACTGGACTCTAGGCACGAGTTTAAGTTGAGTGTCGGTAGCATTTGGAGGTTCTTGTTGCATTGCATGCACCTGATTTATATTTTTTTATGCTAACCTGCTAATGGCTGTCAGTGTACATGGCTCCGGTGCCATATCCGTGCCAGTTGCAGCTGATGTTGTACATGTCACCGCACCTCCTTCGCAATGTGTGGCGTCGACTGTACCCCCTCGAAGACGATCTAGTCTATCATGTGTACCTGGAGCTTCTAGCTGATTCAGTGTATGAGTATCACGCAATGGTTACTCTGCAGACTAGTTCCGATTCCAGCTCTTACACTCGTACTTCTCGGGGCGGTTACGCCTCTACTGCTTCTCAGGCTGTCCAGTTTGCTGCATTCGAGGTCCTTGTCGAGCTTCGCTACAATGAGGTCCGAATGCAGAACCACCCAGGTTTCTATTACCACCCTTCTCTACACGACAATGGTCGTGTCCGTTTCCCTATCATTGATCCGGAGTCTGATAGTGTTGCTAGCCACCTTGCTCATTATGTCACTACTAGCTATCTTATGATCCACAAGTTGGCTCGAGAGCTAACTCGTGCCCGTACGGCTTTAGCCGCTGCTTTGGTCACTACTTGATCCGCCACTACTCCATCCTCTCTGGGATTTACTCCTTATATTCCAGCCAGTTCTAGTTCCCCTATTTCACCGGTTACTCCCCCGAGTAGCTCGGGCACCTCGATGGTGAACCCTCTCAGTACTCCTGCTGACTGGGTTTCACTTGTCACTACTCCTGTAACCCCGATGCTTCATCCTACCCCTGCCCCTGAGGGAGAGCCCTCGAGGCAGTGTCATCGTGTTACCTTTAACCCCGGAGGTTTCCGTTAACCTCGTCAGTTCAGGATCCGAGTCCGCTTCAGGGGAGGACACCGCAGCACCAGCAGAGCAGTAGTACCTCTGAGTATTCGCAGTCGTTCGGATGATGTACAGATGTAGTCGTACGCGTCATGATGTTTCATGTATGAGAGTAGTTGAACCTGGCATGTTGTTTATCTTTCATGTATGAGTCTATGTATAATTATGTTGGGACTTTATTCGCCGTATTTTCTTCGCTCTTTTGTTTTCTTCCGGGATTTGTTGTTGCCTTTTCCCCAAATTTATTCTTGGATATTTCTCATCTCGATTGCGTTGTCTTGGAAAAAAATCCACAATAGGATGACGCGGGGAGGCAGCGGTAGCAACGTTCATGAGGAACTCCTGTTCGTCGTTCCGCACGACAGGTAGGACATTCTCCCGAGCCGTACGTTCCGCCACCACCTCCACCGCCAAATCCGCCCTCCACCTAGCAAATTTTGCATATGTTTGAGGAAATAAGGAACAATGATCTGATTGAAATATTAAGAAGTGTGCAAGCTATGGTTGGACAGAATGGAAATCAGAATGGTCATTACTCAAAGCTGTCAGATTTTCAAAGGACCAAGCCACCCAATTTCAGTCAGATTGTTGACCCATTGGATGCAGACGATTGGTTGTGTACCATTGAGAAAATCTTGAGATTGCTCGTATTGAAGAAAATGATAAAGTTCCATTTGCAACTCATTACCTAGAAGGCGCTGCTGCCATATGGTGGGAAAATGCAAAAGCCATGTGGCCTGTTGATGAAGAAATCACCTGGGAAAATTTAAGGATCAGTTCCGGAAATATCATATCCCTACTGGAGTTATGAAGATTAATCAGCATGAATTTCTTGCACTCATCCAAGGAAGTCAGTCGGTGGGTGAATATTTACAAAAATTTAATCATCTGGCCTGTTACTCCCTTTATGACGTGGCCACCGAAGAAAGGAAGATTGACAGATTTCTTGGAGGCTTAAATCTGCAACTCTGGTGTTCTCTCAGTATGTTTGATTTCCCAGATTTCCAAACTCTGGTGAACAAGGCTTTCATTGTTGAACGGGGGCACAAGCTTATATCAGATAATAGGCCTGTTAACAACGACAACAAGCATAAGTTTGAGCCAAAGAGGGATGGACAACCAGTGCAAAAGGCTCATACCTGGCAGTAGACTCAGGTGGAATACACGCCCAATTGGCAACAGAATGTTAACAAGACCACCACTCAAGTCAAGAATGTCATGACCAACCCAGTGCACGAGGAGCTTCAGCGCAATAATTCTTGTTTTGGTTGTGGGTAGAACGGACATTATGCCAGACAGTGCCCCAAGAACAACAAGGCGAATGCCCTATTCATGCCACAAGTCAACTTTATAGAGTCCTGCCCGACCCAGCAAAACTTTACTGGGCATGTGCATCATCTCTCAGCCGATGAAGCCCAAGAGAACCCCGAAGTTGTCATTGGTATGTTTTCTGTTAATGACATACCTGCCGTAATTTTATTTGACTCTAGGGCTTCCCATTCTTTTATTTCTCGGAGTTTTGCTACCCAAAACATATTTCCTTGTACGCTTTTGGGCAAAAATATGCTAGTACAAACCCCGGGATCTTTAATCAAGAGCAATTTGGTCTGCCGTGATCTGGAAATCAACATCAATGGAGTCTACTTTCCAACCTCTCTGATAATTATTGAGTCTGAAAAGTTGGATATTATATTGGGTATGAATTGGTTGACCCAATATCAAGTTTGCATAAACTGCGCAACACGAGAAGTCACTTTGACCAGTCTGAATGGGCAGACTACCAAATTCTATGCTCGCAAGAATATACCCAAGCAAGAATTGGTTTTCACCCCTGTGGCTGAGTTGGAATTAATTCCTGTGGTTAGCGAGTACCCGGATGTATTTCCAGAAGAACTGCCAGGCATGCCACCAGATAAAGAGCTGGAATTTGCAATATATCTTGTGCCCGGAACTGCACTGTTATACAAGAAGTATTACCGGATGCCCTCATCAGAATTAGTGGAGCTAAAGAAACAGCTTGATGAATTGCTCCAGAAAGGATATATTCGTCCCAGCTCTTCACCATGGGGATCATCTGCTATTTTCATGGACAAAAAGGATGGCAGCCTCCGCAGGTGCGTAGATTACCACCAGCTGAATGAGGTCACCATCAAAAATAAATATCTACTGCCAAGGATTGATGATCTGTTTGATCATCTCAGTGGGGCTAAGGTATTCACTAAGATCGATTTACGGACCGGATATCATCAGCTCAAGATTAAAAAGGAAGATATTCCTAAGACCGCATTCACTACTCGGTACAGTCTTTATGAATATACAGTAATGTCCTTTGGTCTCACCAATGCCCCTGCTTTCTTCATGCAGATGATGAACAAAGTATTCATGGACTTCCTCGACAAATTCATGGTAGTCTTCATCGATGACATCCTCAATTACTCCAAGGGTGAAGAAGAGCACAAGGATCACCTCCGAACAGTGCTACAACGACTCCGCGACCATCAGCTATACGCCAAATTCAGTAAATGCGAATTTTGGCTCAAGAAAGTTGGGTTTCTCGGACATGTACTATCCGCTGATGGTATAGCCGTGGACCCGATCAAAGTAAAGGATGTGATCGATTGGTTGCCGCCCACGACCGTGACGCAGATCTAGAGTTTTCTCGGATTAGCTGGATATTACCGTCATTTCATTCAAGTGTTTTCCAAGATTGCTAAACCCATGACAGAGCTGCTCAAAAAGGATAAGAAGTTTGAATGGACGGAGGACTGTGAGAAAAGTTTCAATGAGCTAAAGATACGGCTGACAACCGCACCTGTATTGACTCTCCCCGACATTTACCATAGTTTTGATGTGTATTGTGACGCCTCCAGGCAAGGCCTTGGTTGCGTACTTATGCAAGACAGCAAGGTAGTAGCATATGCATGGCGACAACTACGACCCCACGAGGGAAATTATCCTACTCACGATTTGGAATTGGCTGCGGTGGTTCATGCACTAAAAATTTGGAGACACTACCTCATTGGAAAAAGGTGCCAAATTTTAACCAATCACAAAAGTCTTAAATACATATTTACTCAGCCGGATTTAAATCTCCGACAATGAAGATGGCTAGAGTTGGTCAAGGATTATGATCTTGGAATTAATTACCACCCGAGTAAGGCCAACGTTGTTGCCATTGCCCTCAGTCGAAAGCCTGTCAGCTTAAATGTCATATTGAAATCCTTGCCTCCCGAACTCCAAGAGGAGATTGCTCAGCTCAACCTGGTCATAGTGGATGCTGGCCTCGCTAATATTTTGGAAGTTACCCCCACACTTGAGGAAGAGATCCGCAAGGCCCAGCCAACTGACATTAAGCTGCAAAAACGTGCCAAGAGCCCGATGGCAGAGCAGACCCCAGATTTCTCCAAGGACAAATTTGGTACCCTCCGATTCCATGGACGGATTTGTGTACCCAATCAGCCAGACTTAAAGAAGAAAATCCTATCAGAAGTACACGAATCCTCATATTCCATTCACCCGGGAGGTACAAAAATGTATGAAGACCTTAGACAAATATTCTGGTCGAATGGAATGAAGTAAGACATTGCCTATTTCGTGGCCTGTTGTGACATATGTAACAAGGTGAAGGCAGAGCATCAGAAGCCAGCCGGACTCCTCCAACCACTACTGGTTTCGCAATGGAAATGGGATGACGTTTGTATGGATTTCATTACGGGATTGCCTAAGACTCAGTGAGGCAATGATGCAATCTGGGTCATAGTGGACACCTTAACCAAGGTTGCTCACTTCATTCCGATCAGCACCGGATACAGAGCGAATCAAATTGCACAGCTGTATGTATCGAGAATAGTCAGTCTGCATGGAGTACCCCGAACTATCACTTCCGACCGAGGTTCCCTGTTTACCTCCGCTTTTTGGTCACGTCTCCATCAAGCCTTGGGGACATCGCTGAAGTATAGTACTGCTTATCATCCTCAGACGGATGGACAGACAGAGCGGGTAAACCAAATACTCGAAGATATGTTGCGAGCCTATGCTTTAGCCCAAGGACCTAAATGGGAAGGTTGCTTGCCATATGCCGAGTTTTCTTATAACAACATCTTCCAGACCAGTCTAAAAATGTCACCGTATGAAGCTCTGTATGGCCGTAAGTGCCGCACTCCTTTGAATTGGTCTCAAACTGGAGATAGCCGTATCTTCGGGACAGATCTCATGATGGAAGCTGAGAAACAAGTTAAGGAAATCAGAGACAGATTGCAATTGGCCAAATCTCGACAGAAGAGTTATTATGATGCAAAGCACCGACATATTAGTTTTGAACCCGGAGAACATGTATACCTTCAAGTCACTCCTATGAAAGGAGTCAAGAGATTTCAGAACATGGAAAGTTGGCACCTAGATTTATTGGTCCATTTCCAGTCATGTCCCGAGTAGGCTCTGTTGCATATCAGTTGGAACTACCTCCTGAACTGTCAGACGTGCACAACGTGTTTCATGTTTCCCAGTTAAGGCGATGCATATCCCTGCCCGAGAAAAGGACTGCTATGGCCGAGATAGAATTGGAAAATGATTTAACCTATGAAGAGAGACCGTTTAGGATTTTGGATCAGATGGAAAGGGTCACTCGCAGTAAAGTAAGGAAATTCTACAAGGTTCAGTGGGAGCATCACACAAAATTAGAATCAACTTGGGAGCGGGAAGAATTCCTAAGGGCTCATTATCCAGAGTGGTTTTCCAAAGCAACCGAATCTCGAGGACAAGATTCATTCTAAGTGGGGGAGGTTTGTGACAGCTTGATTTTTGCCCTCTCTTATTTGCCTAATTTTCATTTGGCTTTAGTTTGAGATTTGGAGTTTTTGAATCTTTTCATATGGACTTAAACACTTGGGTACCCTTGGCTTGCACCCAAGTGTATCATTCCCCTCTCTAATAATCATTCCCCTTCTGATCCACCTCAAAATAATCTTGGGAATATTTTTCCTAAATGAAAAATATTCATTTTCCTCTCTAAAACCCTAGCTAGTTCAATGAGCTCCAAAGAAACCCTAATTTTTCTTGCCCAAAAAAATCTGAGAAAATTCAGAAATATTCTTTAAACCTTAGGGCACCTTCCTGAGCAAAAACATTTCATCACTTTTTGGAATATTTTTTCTACAGAAAATATTTTCTATTTTGGACAGAAATGGTGGTTTCTACAGCAACTACCATTTTACTTGCTCCATTGTGCCTGAATTTTCTTGTGCATCATCACCTTAGTAGATGATGGCTAGCTTCCAAAGCACAGCCCCCAACTCCCAGCCATTTGACCTCAGTAACATCTCAAAGTTACTGATCAGAAACTTACCTGGCTTGTAAAATCTTCTCTACTACATCTGGAGCCAAACCAAAGCATGGTAATCTTCAAAACTACCACAAACAACAAGCCAGCCATGATCTTTGGACGTTGGTCGGCCTAAAGGAAGAGTTCACGCGGTGACCACACGTGTCCACGATACCAGCATGCTTGTCGACGCGCTCTGAGTACCGACGAGCGCTCTATTCATGCGTGCTCGCTTCCCCCGTCTGCCTGAGCGTGCCAAACTTCGCCACCATCCTCGTCTCAATGCCATTAACTCCCTCTGGCGCTCGCCAACGCCGGAGCTCGCCGCAGTGAGCACGGGCGCGGTCCGTCCAACGCCACAGTGCGCTCTGCACTATGCTCATCGCCTTCCTCTTGATCCTATGCTCGTCCCCATTCGCCCACAGTCCCCGCGTGAGCTGCGTCGCCTTCTCCCCCTCTCACTGACGCCGCTCGTCGCTGGGCGCAGCGTCCAAGTGTCGCCGGCGGAGCCCCGATCCACCCCGATGCTCGCCTTTAAAAGGAGCCACCCCAGCCTCCTCGAGCACCATCCTCCACTCCCACACACTCCATGAACATGTAGATAGCCGTAGCCCGGCCGGGTAGGCTGTGGGCCACTGTCCCCGAGCTCGAGCTCGCTAGTTAGCCCCTCGGGTCGTCGCGGTAGCTCCAGCCCCACCCAGGCCCGGGCGATCCTTCCAGGGCCCCCGCCTCTCTCTGGTGAAGCCGTTCCATCCCCCTGGAGCCCCTGAAGATGCCTCTGCTCACCGTCTTCCTCATCTCCGGCGACCACCGGTCTTTGCCTCCGCTTGCGAGGTCGATTCCAATGCCGTCCGACCACCCCTAGCTACGCTACGGGTATGGGCAGGTGCGCCTCCATCCCTTCTCTCGATCCCTCCCTCTTGTTTTGGCCAAGGAGCGCTCGTCGCCGGCGAGAGCTCCGGCGAAGCCGCGACCCCCTTTGTTTCTTTCTCCCCCTCCACCTCACCTGACTAGTGGGGCCCGCTAGTCAGCCACTCTGTACGCGCGCAAAGCGGTACGAGTGGTGGCGTCCTGAGGCTTTACGCCTTCGACATCACCCCCTAGTCTGTTTTATTTAAATTCAAATTCAACTAATTTCCAGAGAGCTTCAAACATCTATAACTCTTCAACCATAAGTCCAAATGAATTGATTCTTTTTGCATTATGTTCTTTGTAAAGAAATCTAGAAGCTCACCAAAAATGAGATTTTTCCGAGCTGTCTAGAATTTCTGGTGATTTTCAGAAGTGTTCTTGATATTTTCTTCTTGTGCTTAAAATTAGTTTTAGAGGGCGAGGCTTGTCTTGAGGATCACCAGAAGGCTTGTGAACCGCATCTGCACTAAGGCAAGCCACAACAACATTTTCATGGTGTCGTTTCAATATTTATGATTTTCTTACTTGAATGAAATGATTAATCCATTCATTTAAATAACTATTATGTCATTTATATTCTGTTAAGTGTTTGTTAGATATTATGCTTGATTTACAATTTTTTTTGAAACTAGTTTAGTTGGTAACAAAAGCTAAGATCTACTTGTTGTAATGATAAAATTATTTGTTACGCATATGAGTAATTACTTAAAGTTATTTTCTTGCACAAATAAAATAGTAAAATTTGCTAGAAAATATGCTGTTAAGTGCTTGTTTAGCCATTTTGCTTGATTTACAGAATGTTTTAACCTAACTTGGTTGGTAAAGAAACTAGGATTTGCTTGTGGTGATGATAGTATAATTTTTTCTATGCATATGAGAAATTAATCAAAGTTATTTTCCTACATGAGAAAAATAATAAAACTTGCTACAAAATACCTTATTAAAGTGAGAGTTACCCTGACCAGGAAAGTAATATAAGTTGTTGATGTTTATGCTTAGTGTGAATATGGTTGACATCAGTCATTTTCGTTAATATGTGATGCATGTGTAGTATTGCATTTCATGGCATGCTATGACATCGGTCATTTTCATTTTAAGTTGAACCTGACTATAACTCAACTTGAATATATCGTTGACTAGGTCATGGTGCCGCTGAATCGAGTTTTTCCCAGTGCAACCACATTTGCCTTTGTGGGAAGGCCTTGATTCGGTCCATTGACATGCCTCTGGTCGGTGCCTCCAACTAGGGAAGGTTATGGGCATGCTTACCCTGGCCCAGTAAGCAGGCATAACCTTGTGTTCCCGTTGTTGAGATTATGGTACCGGGTCTCGAGTGGGACCGTTTTGGCCACGACGATGGTCGTTGTGTCTTTGGTAGACACGGGGCCACCCAGGACTAGCCCGTTGGGGATTGGGTCGGTGTGGCCGGGAGAGTGTCATGGCAAGGGAGGGGTTTCGTCGGAATGCTGTTGGTCCACCCGAATGGAGTGCGAGGCCATGGGTTCTGTGGTGTGGGTACAGTGTGCTACCTCTGTAGAGTGTATAATCTATCGATAGCCGAGTCCACGGTCATGGACGCCTCGTAGTAGGTCCCACCATGAGTCAATGTTTAATTTGCACACTAAGTTATGAACTTTGCACTGTTAATGATGGCGAAAAGGCCATCGAGATGCTCGAGACCAAATATTGGTCGTGGTTGTGATCGCCGTAAGGATCACGAGTTACTCTTGTCAAGGCCAGGATGGTGGTTTGTTTGTGATCCGAGAACGATCACGGTTGGTAAGTCGGTCCTGAGGGACATTTATCACAAGAGCATGATCATAGCATGTTGGAACATTATTGCATTATTAATTGGTTAATTATCATGATATTGTTTGTCATTATGATTATGCATGTTGTGAGCTTGCAAGTACATTCAATGTACTGACCTGGCATGTCATGCCATATTTCAGGAAAGTCTCATTGGAAAGGAGTGCTGCTCGAGTCTAGATCGTGTCCACATTGGTGTCCCTGTGCTATGGAGTTTCTGCTACGACGTTGTTCCGCTGCCGCGTAGTTGTTATGATCGAGGCCCCTTTATTTTCACTAAATAATGTACATATTGTTCAGCCGCACCGTGTGTGCGGCTTGGCCTCGACCCCTGTTGTAATATAAACTCCGATCTGCTAGCATCAATAAAGCGGTTATTTTCTATACCAAGATGGTGTGTGTTGCCAGAAGACATGGTCTCTAGGCTGGCAATGCATGGTAAACCGGTCGCTCTAAGCCGGGGTGCCACAGAGCGGCTTCTCCAGGCCATGGGCGCCAGCTTTCAGAAGCTCCAGGCGCTCCACCGCACCCGCCTGGACAAGGCCAAGTCCAGGATGGCAACGGTGGACAAGGCTGAGGCAGACCTCAAGGGACACATCGCCGAGGCGCAGACTTGGTACCGCCAAGCCTGTGAGGAGCTGAAGGCCACCCAGAGCGAGCTGGCCAGGAACAAGGTGGAGCTCACCATGGAGCGGGCCGACATCAAGAGGGCCCAGGACACGGCGAAGAACCTGGCCGCCGCAGCCGAGGCCGCTCGAGCCTAGCACCAGGCCGCGCTGAACTCCCAGGAGGAGGACCTTGCCGCGCGTGAGGAGAAGCTTGCCGCAATGCTCCGCGGCAAGGACGAGGAAGTGGAGAAGCTCGTCGTGCAGCGGACCCAGGAGCTGGAGCAGAGGCATAGGGACACACTCGATGCCCAGGCTCTGGTTCACGCCGGCAAGGCAAAGGAGCTGGAGGTGGAGCGGGATCAGATGAAGGATTAGGTCATGAAGTTGTCCAAGGAGAAGGACACGCTCAATGATGCCCTGGTTGAGGCACAGGGTGTAGTGCTCGACAAGGCCGGGCAGCTCTCCGAGGCCAACAACTCCATTAAAGACCTCAAGCTGAAGCTGGAGGGTCTCGAGGGGATGTTGTCGGAGGGCAAGGCCTGGGAGGAGGCCCTGGCCAAGGACCTGGAGACCGAGAAGCAGTTGCGGAAGAATGAAGCCGCCAACCACAAGGATTTTGTGGAAGGCGAGAACCCTGGATCGGGCGTCTCGAAGGCGTCGCCGGTAGGATCACCACGCAGCTGGCTACCATGGGGATGCCAAATGTGAGGTATACCCCGGAGCGCAACGCGAGCCCCAACGCCAAGCTGACTATCTTCTTTGAGGGCGTCCTCGGGGCCCTAGAGCAGCTCCACTCCAACCGGGCGGCCTCCCTGGCCGATGAGTCCCGGAGGCTTTGCCGGGGTGCCCTGACCAAGGTTCTCACCAAGGTGGCGCACTGGAATCCCAACTTCAGCTTCAACACCGTGATGGAGAGCTTGCCGGAGGATGCAGACCTCGCGACGCTCAAGGAGCGTATCAAGCCCATCATCAGCTGCATCGGCGGAATCGAGAGGTGGAGGGCCAGCGCCGGGATTAGGCACCCCGTTTGTCATTGCCGTTGCAGGTTCATGGCCAAGACAATTCATATCTTTAGTTAGGACCGCAACGCCAATTGATGTAATATAACTCTATAGTACTTTTGATACAATGCATGTTATTTTCATGTCTGATCTTCCCTTGTATATTCGCCCTACGTTAACCGGGTAGGCTCGCCGGTGTGTAAACCCAGGGTGGCACCTTGGGGACATATCCCTAATAGCCTGCCGGGTGTGCTTGTTGCCAGGCGAACCACCTTACCGCTCTCAACGCGGCCACTCGAACCGTTGAGCTTGACTCGAGTCAGAATCGAGAGTGTTGCCAATTGTGGAAGGCTACCCCGCCACTCTTGACGCGACCACTTGAGCTGTGGAGCGGACTCGAAACAGAACAAGGGCGTTGCCAATTGCGGAAGGGCCCCTTTGGAACGACGGCCAAGCTCGGTCGTCTTCTTCCTTGGAACGACGGCCACGATGAAGCTGCTGCCCCAATTAGACCAGATTCTCACGACCGCGCCCCCTACCTGGCGCGCCAGAGATGTCGGTGGAAACGACGCCTAGGGGGTCACTTGGATCCCTTCTACGGTTGGCGGGCGCGGGGTTATGCGAAGAGCGGGTCTGACAGGGAGCACACGGATCGTTTACCCAGGTTCGGGCCGCGAAGATGCATATTACCCTAGTCTTGCTTTGGTGGATGTATTTGAGTGTTCTTGTGTTCTTGAGCTAGCTACGGGGTGCAACTTTGCCCAAAAGAGCCGAATCCCCCTCCTGGTCGCCTCGGGCCTCCTTTTATAGGAAAAAGGGGTTGCCACAGTGGCACATAGGAGGTGGAAAGGTCTACAATGGATGAGTGTATCCTTTGGGACCGTCGGACAAACACATTTAATGCGCTGCCGACGTTCCCTCCTTGCTTTATCGGGGATGCCAGGGAAGCACGTCCCAGCTGTCGTTGCCTCGCCTGGCCTCGACACGCGTCCGAGTTGATGAGGCATCATGGCGCCGTGTTGGCTGGCTACTGGGTTGGCATGATGGTGGAGCCTTCATGAATGGTTGCACGTCGCCACGCAGATGCCTGCTGAGTCGGTGTAGAGGCCGCCCGTCGCCACGCAGGTGCCTGCCCATCTGGCTGAGCTAGCAGCTGCTTGGGGACGGTGGTGGAGTCTTGGTTGGCGCGGGACCGACAGTGGCCCTGCTGATGCTCTCGGCAAGGGCCTTGCCGTGGCGTCGTAGTCGTCCCTGGCAAGGGTCTTGCCGGGGGTCTTGTGGATTCCCTCGGCTAGGATCCCGCCGAGGGTCGCCGTCTTCTGGTCTTCATCTGATCTCGTATGTTAATGATCTTGACTAAGATTTGCATGCCAGCATAGAGGCTCCTCCCGAGCCCTAGTTCCAATGTAGTTGGTTGGGTTGGAGCCTGCGGGCTCAAGGGTGGCTCACTCCGCTGGCATCGGGCAAGTTGCCCCGGCAAGGTTCTTGCCGGGGCTGCGAAGGCTGCCTCGGCAAGGATCTTGCCGAGGGAGTCCACCTCGCCCTCTTGCTCTCCTTTGTTTCAGGTCTTGGCGTTGCCTTGGTTTTTTCATACTTCGGCTTCTCTTCGGCTTCCCTCCTCTGCCCTGCTAAGTGTGGCCGTGGCGCGCGGCTCTGACTGCCCGTGAACAAGTAAAGGGGTCAAAAGAAGAGCCCCTACTTTTGTACACCGACAACTTTGATGTTTGTGTTGTAATGCTTTCAATTGTGTTTTATTCACGAAATACTCCTGTGTATAGATAGTAGCCCCTGAGACTCTGATAGGCTTCACAAGGGAGGCAATCAGAGGATCAAAAATATTTATCCAGGAAATAATCTGACTACTTGGAACACAGGTTGTTACCTCCCCTGCAACTGCCCGATCCACAAAGGTTGCGGATCTGCAGCGAAAGATTGATGAGGCGGATGATGACATCACATTGATCAACAGGCGTCTTGACGAGGTGCAAGGTATGTGTTTGGGTCAGGCAGTATATGTATGCATGATAACATGAGCATGAAGATGGAATTGTATAATGAGACACGCATAACTATAGATGGTGCTGCTGCGGTGGAGGCCCTTCGGGCTGAGCTTGTCCTTGCCAAGGAGCAAACCCGGGTGAGTAATTTGGCTGCCCATAAGGCAGCTGAAGAGTTAAAAACTGAACAGGCTGCTCGGCGCCAGTGTGAGGAAAGATTTACTACCATGGCGCGCAAGCTAGAGGAAACTGCCATCCAATGCGAATTCCTTGAGAAGGATAACAAGGCCAAAGCGGCCAATCTCGACAAGGCCTTACAAGAGGTGAAAGAAGTACGATCTGAGTCTGGAGCGGCTTGGGAAGAGATCTGACAAGCTGGGGAGATAGCGGCTGGTAAGCATTTCTTATTACAGACGAAGTTCGGCGATCCGAAGTATTCCCCGCTTAACCAAATGTGGAGTTCTCCGGACACCTTTTTGGACTTGTCGAAGAGTGCCTCCGATGCGGCACAATTTTACCAAGTGCAGGAAGGGTGTGCCACGGAGAAGCTTTTTTGGTCACTGTTCGGCACGCCAAAGCGTCAGTTGTTACTAAATGAACATATGGCCCAGTGGGCCGAGCTCCAGAGGATATCTGGTTCCGCCATGAAGGACATCATAGTCCGACTGTGGCTTACTAAGCCCATTTCGAATAGTTACTTCGGTTTGGTGCAGTGGCTTGTGGATGCGGTGCCGCGTATCGACGCCATTAAGCGTTCAACGTGTATTGAAGGTGCACGGATGGCCTTTGCCCGTGTCAAAACATACTGGGCCAAGATGAAGGCCACTGACATTGTAGCGAGGAGTCCGCTCAAGGGTAAGGACCATCACGCACCCGAACACTATTTCGGGGACATCTTAGAGGGTGCCCGCTTGATAGAGGGTTAGTGCTCAAAAGATATGATATTTGAATGAAATGTATTGAATTATAAAAGACAATATGATGATAATATTATGATTTTTGCTTGAAAGCTTTTGGTACCTCCTGTGCGGCCGCTTTGTATAATCTGAAAGTTTTCCAGTCGTCGGCTTCAGCCCCCATGTAGAAAATACGGGGGTGTTCGGGAAAGCACATGATCACTCTTAACCCAACGTCTTGGTCCATGAAGGAGGTGTCTGTAACACCCACGATGCGGCTATATCTCCCACGTGTTGGAGCATGACTTAGAGGCATAACCACATAGTAGGCATGTCGCAAGAGGGGTAATCTTTACATATCCCATGTACTGAATAAGAAAGGGATAAAGAGTTGGCTTACAATCGCCACTTCACACAATACATAAATATAGCATTACATCATCCATAATACAATCAAGGTCCGACTACGGAACCAAATAAAGAAAGACAACCCCAAATGCATAGATCCCCGATCGCCCCAACTAGGCTCCACTACTGATCGTCCGGAAAGGAAACATAGTAACATCTTGAATCCTTGTCGAACTCCCACTTGAGTTTGGTCGCGTCCCCTGTTCTGGCATCATCAGCACCTGCATCTGGTTTTGGCAGTAATCTATGAGTCACGGGGACTCAACAATCTCACACCTTAGCAATCAAGACTATTTAAGCTTAAAAGGGTAGGCAAAGATAATGAGGTGGAGCTGCAGCAAGCACTAGCATATATGTGGCTAACTTACGCAAATGAGAGCGAGAAGAGAAGCAAAGCACGGTCGAGAAGCTATAAAGATCAAGAAGTGACCCTAAAACTACTTACGTTCAAGCATAACACGAGACCGTGTTCTCTTCCCGGACTCCGCCGAAAAAGATACCATCACGGCTACACACACTATTGATTCATTTTAATTAAGTTAAGTGTCAGGTTTTCTACAACCGGATATTAACAAATTCCCATCTGCCCATAACCGCGGGCACGGCTTTCGAAAGTTCAAAACCCTCCAGGGGTGTCCCAACTTAGCCCATCACAAGCTCTCATGTTCAACGAAGGATATTCCTTCTCCCAGGAAGACCCGGTCAGACTTGGAATCCCGGTTACAAGACATTTCGACAATGGTAAAACAAGACCAGCAAAGCCGCCCGATGTGCCGACAAATCCCGATAGGAGTCGCACGTATCTCGTTCTCAGGGCACACCGGATAGGTCAAGCTACGAGTAAAACCAACCCTCGAGTTGCCCCGAGGTGGCCCCGTAGGCTGCCCGTTTCGGACCAACACTCAGAGGAGCACTGGCCCGGGGGGGTTAAAATAAAGATGACGCTTGAGTCCGCGGAACCCAAGGGAAAAGGCTTAGGTGGCAAATGGTAAAACCAAGGTTGGGCCTTGCTGGAGGAGTTTTATTCAAGGCGAACTGTCAAGGGGTTCCCATTATAACCCAACCACGTAAGGAATGCAAAATCAAGGAACATAACACCGGTATGACGGAAACTAGGGCAGCAAGAGTGGAACAAAACACCAGGCATAAGGCCGAGCCTTCCACCCTTTACCAAGTATATAGATGCATTAAAGTAAACAAGATATAATAATGATATCCCAACAATAAACATGTTCCAACAAGGAACAAACTCCATCATCACCTACAACTAGCAACGCTATAAGAGGGGTTGAGCAAAGCGGTAACATAGCCATACAACGGTTTGCTTGGACAAGGTGGGTTAAAGGTTTGACATGGCAATATGGGAGGCAGGATATAGCAAGTGGTAGGTATCGCAGCATAGCAAAAGAGCGAGCAACTAGCAAGCAAAGAAAGAAGTGATTTCGAGGGTATGGTCATCTTGCCTACAAAGTTCTCCGAATTGACATAAGCTTGATCCTCGTAAGCGTACTCAACGGGTTCCTCGATCATGAACACGTCTCCCGGCTCTACCCAAGGCAAGCACACAAGCAAAGGAAACCACAATCAACCACGGTGCAATGCGCAAGCAACATGATGCAAAACATGGCATGATATGCGGGATGTGATATGCAATGCATATGCGTGCTTCGGAAGGAAAAGATTGAACCAGACATCAACTTGGTGAACCAAGTGTGCCACTGGAAAGATGAGTTGATTTCGGTCGAAATCGATATAAAGATCACCGAAAACGGATGCATGGTTTGCAAATGGCAAGCAAAACAAGAATGACACAATTCTGCGATTAACAGCACGATGCCATCTAGAATGCAACAAGAAACTAAGCTACTGCACTCCAACATAGCAACAAAGCACATGGCAGTGATGTAGGATCGGAAGTATGTCTAGAGGGGGGGTGATTAGACTACTTGACCAAATAAAAACTTAACCTTTTCCCAATTTTAGTTCTTGGCAGATTTTAGCTATTCTAGGACAAGTCAAGCAATCATCACACAATTGAAGCAAGCATGCAAAGAGTATATTGGCAGCGGAAAGTAAAGCATGCAACTTGCAAGAATGTAAAGGGAAGGGTTTGGAGAATTCAAACGCAATTGGAGACACAGATGTTTTTCCCGTGGTTCGGATAGGTGGTGCTATCCTACATCCACGTTGATGGAGACTTCAACCCACGAAGGGTAACGGTCGCGCGAGTCCACGGAGGGCTCAACCCACGAAGGGTCCACGAAGAAGCAACCTTGTCTATCCCACCATGGCCATCGCCCACGAAGGACTTGCCTCACTAGCGGTAGATCTTCACGAAGTAGGCGATCTCCTTGCCCTTACAAACTCCTTGGTTCAACTCCACAATCTTGTCGGAGGCTCCCAAGTGACACCTAGCCAATCTAGGAGACACCACTCTCCAAGAAGTAACAAATGGTGTGTAGGTAATGAACTCCTTGCTCTTGTGCTCCAAATGATAGTCTCCCCAACACTCAACTCTCTCTCATAGGATTTGGATCTGGTGGAAAGAAGGTTTGAGTGGAAAGCAACTTGGGGAAGGCTAGAGATCAAGATTCATATGGTAGGAATGGAATATCTTGGTCTCAACACATGAGTAGGTGGTTCTCTCTCAGAACATATGAGTTGGAAGTGTAGATGTGTTCTGATGGCTCTCTCCACGAATGAAGAGGAGGTGGAGGGGTATTTATAGCCTCCACACGAAATCCAACCATTACACACAATTTACCAATCTCGGTGGGACCGAATCAGAAAACTCGGTCGGACCGAAATAGTAAACCTAGTGACCGTTAGTGATTTTCGGTGGGACCGACATGCAACTCGGTAGGACCGATATGGTTAGGGTTTGGGCATAACGTAATCTCGGTGAGACCGATTACACAAACTCGGTGAGACCGATTTTGGTAATAAGCTAACCAGAGAGTTGGTCAGGCAAACTCGGTGGGACCGATTTGCTCTTTCGGTGAGACCGAAAAGTTACAAAAAGGAAACAGAGAGTTTACATTGCAATCTCGGTGGGACCGATCCGCTCTTTCGGTGAGACCGAAAAGTTACGAAAGGGAAACAGACAGTTTGCAATCCCATCTCGGTGAGACCGAGATCCCTATCGGTAGAACTGAATTGCTAGGGTTTGGCAGTGGCTTATGACAAGTGAAACTTGGTGGCGCCGGATAGAAAGAATCAGTAGGACCGAGTTTGGCTTTGGGTTTAGATCATATGTGGATATGGGAAAGTAGCTGAGGATTTTGGAGCATATCATTAAGCACATGAAGCAAGATGCTCATTAAGCAACACCTCATCCCTCCTTGATAGTATTGGCTTTTCCTAACGACTCAATGTGATCTTGGATCACTAAAATATAAAATGAAGAGTCTTGAGCTTTTGAGCTTGAGCCAATCCTTTGTCCTTAGCATTTTGAGGGTTCCACTTTCACCATCCATGCCATGCCAATCATTGAGCTTTCCTGAACTGATCACCTTGGAATAGCATTAGCTCAATGAGCTATATGTTGTTATGAATTACCAAAACCACCTAGGGATAGTTGCACTTTCAATCTCCCCCTTTTTGGTAATTGATGACAACATATAGATCAAAGCTTCGACAAATGATAATAAGCATGAAATATATCGTCGCTTTGAGAAGTATGTGATAAGTAAGAGCTCCCCCTAAATTTGTGCATATTTAAGATTTGCGTTGGACTGCAAATGCACAAAGAGTTAGAGTCATGGGTTACTCTTCCATGTCACATACATCTTGGTGGAGCGCTTAAAATGATAAGAAAGAAATACATGCACTCATCACCAAGATAGATACGATAGATAAGATAATAGCATTAAGCAAGCATTAAGTGTAGCTTATGATCAAACACATGATCATCAATGTCTCACAGGCATAACGACATAGTATCTCAAGCACTCAAAAGCAAACAAAGCGAAAAACCACCAAATAAAGCAAGAGAGAATAAAAGCAACACTCTCTCTCGAAGCCTATGATCTACACATTTTCTCCCCCTTTGGCAACAAGTTACCAAAAAGTTCCTAGAAAATGCATAGTGCTAGATCGACACTCAGGCTTGATCTCCAGGTGGTGGTGGAGTCCGGATCACTCCAAGGACGAAGGCTTCCGTAGACGCTGAAGTAGACGCTAGAGTTGGAGCTGAAGTAGACGCTGGAGCTGGTTGGGCTGATGCTGCGGCTTGAGCTGAGGCGGTTGCTCTTGTGTTAGGAACTGGCACTGCAGACGACCTCGGACCTTGTGGCACTCTGACAAAGGCATCAGTTGTAGTCTTCCCTTTCCTCTCCTGCATGTCATCTTGGAGCTACTCCACTGCAGTCTGAATCTCTGTCACCTTGATATCCAAGTCATAGAACTTTTGTTCTACGATCCTCTCTAGGCTTGCCTGGTTCTGATTTAGGGTGGCTAGTCCTTTCTCAATGCGCAGGGTGGATGCAATCAGGTAACCAAGCTGCTCTTGTTTGGTTTTCAAGAAATATTCAGATGCCTCCTCTTGAGTTGGCATCTTGGCAGCTTTATCCTTCCTTGCCTTCTCCTTCTTGGCTTGTGCTTGAACGGACGATGGTTCATTCTCAGTCATGACAACTTGATTATCTTCAAAATCTGGACGGATGGGCAGGTGTTCCTTGTCCAATAAGTATATGCCCGTGCCCATCTTGGAGTTAATGAGCTCCTGAATTTGAGGGGCATATCCACAACTCCTCTTCTGGTCTGCTGCAGTCCTCTTGATTGTTTCTACGATGAGGCTCATGACTTTGAATTTCTGTGGCACATCAAAGATATGAAGCAAATTGATCGCATGGCCTCTGATCATCTTGTGATCACCTGACTTGGGCAACAAGGTGTGCCTAAGAATCCAGTTGATAGTTGGCAGCCCTGACAGAAGATAGTGCACTGAGACAAACTTGAAGGTATCAAGTGCTTCATTTGGAATCTCCTTGTACATGTTTGACATTAAGTTGTGGTCCATCTTATTCTTGGCATAAATGTCCAAGTCATCCTCATGCTCTTCTGGGGCATTGATCAGCTGAGCCCATTCAGCAACTGTAGACTGGTACCTCGTACCTTCAGACATCCAAATTATCCTACCATCTGGATAAAAATGGGCTGTGGAGTAGAACTGCATGATGAGTTCCTCGTTCCACTTTGTGAGCTTCTGCCCAACAAAGTCCTCTACTCCACATGCCTTGAAGCTGTCCTGCACTCCAGGGTAGTACTCTTCGTTGTCCTTGATGTATTGCCAATCAACCCATCTCATGTCACAGACAATGGGCTTCTTGTCTAGCAGCACTGTCTCATAGAAGTCCTGCTGTTCCTTAGTGTGGAACCTGTAGTCAACAGTAGTCCTTCTCCTTGAAGCATACGGACCTGCTTCTCTCCACTTCCTGAGCCCTGAATCTCTCTTGGGCTTCATGTCCTCAGCCACAGGATGAGCATCACTATGGTCTGTGATCTTGGGCTTGAGCTTTCTAAGAACTTGATCTTCTTCTTCTTCAGCAATGTCAGGCACTGGGGCCTTGTTCTTCTCAGCAGCTGGGATGCTTCTTGTATTCCTCTTTGGCTTTGGCTTTGGAGCTGGCTTGGCCTTGGAAGCAGTTGCTCCTGCTCTTATGGCATCACCCATCAGCTTGGGTGCCTTAGGTGCTGGTGCAGCAACCTCTTCTTCTTCACCCTCATCTTCCATGATGGAAGCCTTGCCAAGCACTCTGGCTACGGTCTTCTTGACCCTTTCTTTCCTTTTCTTGCCTTCAGCAGCAACTGGCTCTATGGGAGTGGGTTTCTTAGTTGAAGCTCTGGCCTTTGACATAGGCTACCTGCCTGCTGGCCTTTTGACTTTCATCCCTGGCTTTGTGCCTTGAGCTGAGCCATGTTCCTTCTCAAGCACTACTCTCTTTGAAGTTGCTTCCTCTTCTGCCACATAATCCTCATCCTCTGATTCTGAGGTTCTCTTCTTCCTCTGTCTGGTGGCAGCTTTAGGCAGATTGCTAGGAGTACTTCTGCTGCCATCATCTGAAGAACTTGAGGGACTAGTGCCCTCACTCATCTGCACTTGCTCTTCTGACATGTTCTGGCTATCACTGTGGTCTGACATGATGAAAAAGCTGACTGCTGACCCTGTGAATAGTTTATAGATGAGGTAGAATAGATGAGCATCACAAAATGCAGAGATTTTTGCAAAAGAATGACTCAAAAACTTAGTTTTAGTTTCTCACTGAAATCATCTCGGATCTACCGATTATCAAACTCGGTGATACCGAAGCAGTTTTGGAACCTAAACTAGTGAACTCGGTTGGACCGAGTCACAGTTCGGTGGCACCGAGACTGCTAGGGTTTCACAGAGTTCCAAAATCGGTCACACCGATAAGTAATTCTCGGTCAGACCGAGTTTCACTTGTGCAATGGCATAAGCCAAATCGGTGGGACCGAGTTTTTCAACTCGGTGGGTCCGAGATGGTTTCGGCGGAAACCTAAACCTAGAATTTTCGAATCAAACCTAATCTACGAGTTCATTGACTGGATAGAAGTTTATCAAACGTGGCTAGAATCAATATGATCACAATGTGCTAGGAATCGGATTGGGGAATAGCACAAAGATCGAGTCCATACCCTAGTTCGGCGGAGACTCGCTACGGCGGCAACGGCGGGGTTGAATTCCGTTGACAGCGACGGAGACCAGTGACTGGAGGCGGCTGGCGGCGAGAAGACGATCTAGAGACCACGTTGGCAGAGCAGGCTATCGCGCAGGCGAAGGGGTTCGGAGAAATTTCCAAATTTTGCCCGTGACTATATATAGCCCGACCCTGTCGGTGTGACCGAGTGGAACAACTCGGTGGCACCGAGATGCAAAACTGTAGACAGTTATTGCAACTCGGTGTGATCGAAAGGTTCAAATCGGTTGCACCGAGATCGAAAACCTAGATCAACTTAATGATCTCGGTAAGACCGAAAGTGGGGTATCGGTCAGACTGAGAATCAAAAAGAGGTTTTGGAAGTTTAAGTCTATGATGAATCGGGGACTCCGAGCGCTCCTCACACAGAGTGGTTCGAATCTGACTTGATCAAATTTTGTGATGTAGCATGAATAGAGTTTGAGACGAGAAAATCATAGATAGCTAGAGGAGGTTCTTAGGCATTCTTGTCCATCCACTTGGCAAAAGGAAATAAAGCCAAACAATCAAAACAACAAGTGGATGTCCTTGAATGAGTAAAATATGCAACCAACATGCTCACACAATAAGATGGCAATTGAAATATGTGACAAAGCATGCACAACCAATTCTAGCATCTATCAAGCAATTTGCGATGAGTAGGTCATCTATATATGAGTATATTGACTTAGGAGTCAAGTGAGAACACTTGATCGTAGGTCATACTCATCGTTTAAGGTCAAGTGGGGTTACCACTTTTACATAAAGCATTATTGTATTCACATCTTTAGAGTTGCTTTAGCTCAAGTCTTAGAGTAAAGCTCCCCCTAGATGTGATATCCCCCCTAAGAGGGATGAACTAACCTTGGGTTTTGTCGATGATGACTTCATGTAGATGTTGAAGATGTGGATGCTCAATGTTGATGTAGATCACTTGGAGCTATCCATTTGAGTGAATTGCACTTTCAATACCTACATGGGTTAGTCCCACAAGGAACAAACAAGGATATCCATAGACATAGAGTGATGCACACACAAGATGATGTCCATGCAAACTTTTAGGTTACCTTGTCCCTTGTCTTACCAACAAGAGGGTTTGTGACTCCTTGAACTAGTGCAAGATGTGGAAGTTGATTGCACTTGTTCTTGCCAAAATGATAAGAGTGAAGTATGTTGGCGGAGTCACCCTCAAGAACTCTCTAGTTCTTCTTCTTTTGGATCCACACCATCTTGATGGGAATCCTTGGAGTTGTAGTCGTACTTGATGAAGTGGAACTTGAAGTGGTCTTGGGAATCCACTTGACTAAGGTCTTAGGAGCTTCTTCAAATGCATCTATTTCCTCTTGAAGCTTGTCCTTGCCTTTTTGCTTGTAGTCTTGTGGTGGAAGATCATCTTGAGCTTGTGTCCCCTTGAAGGAAGTATCATACTTGTCTTGTTGAGGAACAAACTTTGTCTTGGGGTATTGATCTTCTTCCCACTCAACTCCATTGGCATTGAACTTTCGTTCAAAACCAACACCTTGATTCTTCCGGTGCATTCCTTGCTTGCGCACAATTTCCTCGAATTGCTTACTCCCGGCAAGGCTTTTGTACACTCCTTTCTCTATAATTCCCTTCAATAAGCTATTTTCTTGCTCAAGTGTAACTTGGCTAAGAGAATCATTAGTGGAATCAAGAGAACTACTAGAAGCAACAATATTGGATTTAGCATGATCATTGTTATTACTAGAGGAAGAATCTTTCTTGTTCTTGTTACTAGACTTGACTTGAGGTATGTAAGTGGATAAGAGTAAACGCTTGGCAATGTAAGAAGAACTTTTCTTGCGGAGATCATTATTGATTGCCTTTAAAAACTCATGCTCTTGCTCAAGATTGAGCTTTTCAAAGTGTAACTTCTCATGAGCTTTTAAAAGTTCTCGATGATCTTCGAAGATAGTTTCATGAGCTAACTTAAGAGTGTTTAGTTATTTAGTTAGAGCCTCAATCTTCTCCTTATCATTGTCATTTGTTTTATCTTGATTAGCATGATTAATTGATGTTTCATCATAGTATTCATCACTAGAGTTGTCAACAAGTAAATCATCACCTAACAAGTCATCTTCATCACTATTAAAATCAACATACTCGGGGTGTGTTACCTTAGGACCTTTGGCCATGAAGCATCTTCCAATTCCTTCATTTGGTGAGTCAAATATGTCGTAGGAGTTGGTTGACACAAGTGCTAGACCGGCAACACCTTCATCTTGAGTATATTTGGAATCGGAGTGATAACTTCTCTCGGAGTGGCTGTCGGAGTCGGAGCCGGATACCCATTCACCAACATGAGCTTGATGTCTTCGTTTTGTGTAGCTCCTTGATGATTTTTCCTTCCTTTCCGAATCCTTGCTTCTCCGTGAGTATCTTCGTTCATAACGATCATCTCTACTCCTTCTCTCTCTTGGTGGTGATTCTTTGCTTCTTCTTTTTGGAGAGTCTTCTCTTCTCTTGTAGGGAGCCGTACACTCATTTGAATAGTGTCCGGGTCTTCCACAATTGTAGCAGTTTCGCTCTCGACTAGAAGATCTTTTGTCATTGTAGGACCTTGACTTGAATCTTCTATCTTTGCTTCTACTCTTGTAGAATTTGTTGAAGTTCTTCACCATTAAGCTCAATTCTTCATTGAAGTTTTGTTTCTCACTTGATGATGTAGGGGCTTCACATGAGGCTTTGTAGGCACCACTTGATTTGGTGTGAAGTTCCTCTTTATCCTTAAGTGACATCTCATGAGCAACAATTCTTCCAATTACCTCCGTTGGCTTGAGATCTTTGTAATTGGGCATCATTTGGATCAATGTGCACATGGTATCATATTTTCCATCCAAGGCTCTTAGAATCTTCTTGATGATGAATCTATCGGTCATCTCTTCACTTCCTAAGCCGGCAATCTCATTTGTGATGAGAGCAAGCCTAGAGTACATTTCAGCGACACCTTCACCATCCTTCATTTTGAACTTGTCAAGTTGACTTTGAAGCACATCCAACTTGGATTCCTTGACGGAGTCGGTACCTTCGTGCATATCAATCAAAGTGTCCCAAATTTCCTTTGCATTCTCAAGACGGCTGATTTTGTTGAATTCTTCGGGGCACAATCCGTTGAAGAGAATATCACAAGCTTAAGCATTGTATTGCAACATCTTCAACTCATCCGCGGTAGCTTCACGGTTTGGTTCTCTCCCATCAAATAATTCACCTTGCAAACCAACACACACAATAGCCCAAACGGCGGGGTTATGTCCAAGAATATGCATTTTCATTTTATGCTCCAACTAGCAAAATTAGTACCATCAAAGTAAGGACCTCTACGGTGATAATTTCCCTCGCTAGACGCCATACTCTCCTAGGTTGTGAAACCAAGGCTATGACCACCAAAAGCTATGGAAATCAAAGCAAATGGAGACCAAAGCTCTGATACCACTTGTAGGATTGGAAGTATGTCTAGAGGGGGTGATTAGACTACTTGACCAAATAAAAACTTAACCTTTTCCCAATTTTAGTTCTTGGCAGATTTTAGCTATTCTAGGACAAGTCAAGCAATCATCACACAATTCAAGCAAGCATGCAAAGAGTATATTGGTAGCGGAAAGTAAAGCATGCAACTTGCAAGAATGTGAAGGGAAGGGTTTGGAGAATTCAAACGCAATTGGAGACACGGATGTTTTTCCCGTGGTTCGGATAGGTGGTGCTATCCTACATCCACGTTGATGGAGACTTCAACCCACGAAGGGTAACGGTCGCGCGAGTCCACGAAGGGCTCAACCCACAAAGGGTCCACGAAGAAGCAACCTTGTCTATCCCACCATGGCCATCGCCCACGAAGGACTTGCCTCACTAGCGGTAGATCTTCACGAAGTAGGCGATCTCCTTGCCCTTACAAACTCCTTGGTTCAACTCCACAATCTTGTCGGAGGCTCCCAAGTGACACCTAGCCAATCTAGGAGACACCACTCTCCAAGAAGTAACAAATGGTGTGTAGGTAATGAACTCCATGCTCTTGTGCTTCAAATGATAGTCTCCCCAACACTCAACTCTCTCTCATAGGATTTGGATCTGGTGGAAAGAAGGTTTGAGTGGAAAGCAACTTGGGGAAGGCTAGAGATCAAGATTCATATGCTAGGAATGGAATATCTTGGTCTCAACACATGAGTAGGTGGTTCTCTCTCAGAACATATGAGTTGGAAGTGTAGATGTGTTCTGATGGCTCTCTCCATGAATGAAGAGGAGGTGGAGGGGTATTTATAGACTCCACACGAAATCCAACCGTTACACACAATTTACCAATCTCGGTGGGACCGAATCAGAAAACTCGGTCGGACCGAAATAGTAAACCTAGTGACCATTAGTGATTTTCGGTGGGACCGACATGCAACTCGGTAGGACCGATATGGTTAGGGTTTGGGCATAACATAATCTCGGTGAGACCGATTACACAAACTCGGTGAGACCGATTTTGGTAATAAGCTAACCAGAGAGTTGGTCAGGCAAACTCGGTGGGACCGATTTGCTCTTTCGGTGAGACCGAAAAGTTACAAAAAGGAAACAGAGAGTTTACATTGCAATCTCGGTGGGACCGATCCGCTCTTGCGATGAGACCGAAAAGTTACGGAAGGGAAACAGACAGTTTGCAATCCCATCTCGGTGAGACCGAGATCCCTATCGGTAGAACCGAATTGCTAGGGTTTGGCAGTGGCTTATGACAAGTGAAACTCGGTGGCGCCGAATAGAAAGAATCGGTAGGACCGAGTTTGGCTTAGGGTTTAGGTCATATGTGGATATGGGAAAGTAGCTGAGGATTTTGGAGCATATCATTAAGCACATGAAGCAAGATGCTCATTAAGCAACACCTCATCCCTCCTTGATAGTATTGGCTTTTCCTAATGACTCAATGTGATCTTGGATCACTAAAATATAAAATGAAGAGTCTTGAGCTTTTGAGCTTGAGCCAATCCTTTGTCCTTAGCATTTTGAGGGTTCCACTTTCACCATCCATGCCATGCCAATCATTGAGCTTTCCTGAAATGATCACCTTGGAATAGCATTAGCTCAATGAACTATATGTTGTTATGAATTACCAAAACCACCTAGGGATAGTTGCACTTTCAAGTGATCTACTCAAGATGCTTGACAAAAGATGAACACTGAGCTACGGCTAAATCACACAAGAGCAGGTTCAAACAAGCATGGCAAAAGAGCAAAAGATATCAGCATCACACACTTAGTGAAAATACTAACATGCCAGAATTTAACATCAGGAAGCAATGTTTAGAGCAAGATAACAACACGCTACAGGAACATAACATAGCAATACAAGGCATGGCATGAATCTACTCAAAGCATATAACAAAAGTCCCTTACTGACCATAAGCCAAAAAGGATCAGAAGATATGATGGCACCCATGTAAACGTAGCAAGTTTCGTTAACAGATTCAGACTTAGCAGAAAACTGGACATGGCAAAAAAAAGAGTTATGAAGGCACGTTTGCGAGCTCGATGCACTCAACACAAGGCATTGCATGACAAGATAAAAATAGCATCAGCAAGAAGACATGATCATGAAGCTAAACAAAGCAATAACAAGTTCATAGCATGCATGGATCAACTACAACAACCTTGGCAAAATTGATTAACACGTAAACAATCTACGGGGAACATTTTATAGCAAAAGTAGAGCAAGATTGAGTCATGCTAGGGCACTCCAGAAATGCAAACAGGGACATGGATGGATAGATCATAACCATATGACAAAACATCCTTACTGAACATACTCAAAAGAAGCATGGATCTCTCTGTAGCAACATGAACACATGGCATAAAAATAACAGCAGAGCAATGACTTGGTGAAATTCTAAGTCCCTGGAATCAGCAATATTACGAGAGCTACTTTGCACGCTTGTGCTAGTCACCACATTGATCACAAAAATACATGGCATACACCCCTGTAAATATGGCATGGCATAGCCCAAAACACATGTAGAGCTCATGCCCATATGCAGCACACAATAAATGTAGCAAAAACGACAAATGCTCATAATCTGCTAAGAAACAGGAACTAACATTATATAGCACTCTTGCATCAACCATTTAGGCATCAATATGGACTCAAACAAGCAGGTCACAATGGAACAAAAGGAAGAGCACATCCAGATGAACATCTCGATATTAACACGCACAAAACAGAGCTACAAATGCGAAGTTATGGCATGTCGAACAGTGCTTGAAAATAATGCAGAAAATGACTTTGAGAGAAAATCGGGGTCAACCCTAGGGTTCGGATCTCGATCTGGCGCGGTCCACGAGGACGGCCGAAGATGTCACCGCCGTGGCCGGAGTTCTCGCCGGAGAGGTGTGCCGGCGAGGTGGAGAGGCGGATCCAGGCGCGGGTCACCGGAGCCGGGGACGAAGAGGGCAAAGGCGGTGGTCGGCGAGGCGGCGGACGGAGGCACTGGCGCGGGGGACCGGCGACGGCGGGCGGCGCGGCCGACGAGCTGCGGACGGCAGCGGTGGAAGAGCAGCGCCAGCGAGGACGGGCGCGGAAGGCGGGGAGCTTGCGGAGCTTAGGCACGGGCTCCTGCGGTCGGCTGCGGCGATGGCACGGTCCCCACGGTCCTGCTGCGGGCCGTGCGGGCCGGACGGCGGAGGCGGGTGGAGAGGACACATGGCGACACGCCAGTGGTGCGGGTGCGGTGGCGGTTTCGTCCAGCGATGGCCGGACGTGTCCGACGGCGGAGAGGGAGCGGGTCTAGGGTTTCGTCTGCGCGAGAAAATGGAGGCGATCACATATTTATACATAGAAGGAGGTGGGAGTGTCCAAATGGAGAGCGGTTTTCGGCCACGCGAGTGACCGAACGACCGAGAGGATGGAGGGGGTTTGGATGGATTAGTGGGCTGACTTGGAGGGGTGTTGGGCTGCAACACACACAACGCCTTTACGGTTCCCCGGTTAACCGTTGGAGTATCAAACGGACTCCAAATGGCACGAAACTTGACAGGTGGTCTACCGGTGGTGTACGAAGGCCACTTGGCAAATCTCGGTCCAATCCGAGGACGTTTAACACCCGCTCATGAAAAGAGACAAAAGGGGGCGCCGGAGGACGTAGGAGTGCCGGATTGCAAAACGGACAACGGGGAAAATGCTCGGATGCATGAAATGAACACGTATGCAAATGCGATGCACATGATGACATGATATGATATGCATGACATGGAAAAAATGCAAAATGAAGACAAAACCCAACCACGGGGAAATCTCATAACTTAGAGCCAAAAATGGCAAGAGTTGGAGTACAAATATGGTAAGTTACATCCAGGGCGTTACAACACTCCACCACTACGAAAGGATCTCGTCCCGAGATCTAGGACTGAAAGAACTCCAGATATTCGGAACGGAGGTGGTCCTCGTGTTCCCAGGTGGCTTCTCGGTCAGAATGATGTGACCACTTCACTTTCAGGAATTTGATAGACTTGTTGCGAGTCTTGCGCTCAGTTTCTTCAAGAATAGCAACGGGATGCTTACGATAAGACATGTGTTTTTGGAGATCAATATCTTCAAAGTTGATGGTACGCTCAGGAGTCTTGAAACACTTGCGAAGCTGTGACACGTGAAACACGTCATGCACATTTGCAAAGTTGGACGGACGCTCAAGTTGATAGGCGAGATCGCCTCTTTTGCCAATGATCTTGAAAGGACCCACATATCTAGGGGCAAACTTCCCTTTGATACCGAAGCGAAGAGTACCTTTCATTAGAGAGACGCGGAGGTAGACATGGTCTCCGATCTCGAAAGCCAAGTCACGATTCTTGCTATCACAGTAACTCTTCTGGCGTGATTGCGCGGCTTTGAGATTTTCATGGATGACTTTGCACATTTCTTTAGCTTCTGTGATTAAGTCATTGCCAAGAAGTTGGCGTTCACCAGTCTCTGACCAATTAAGAGGAGTACGTCACTTTGTGCCATAGAGAATCTTGAATGGGGCCTTGCCCGAACTCGCTTGGAAGCTGTTGTTGTAGGAGAACTCGGCATATGGAAGACAATCTTCCCACTTCATACCGAAAGAAATGACACAAGCCCTGAGCATATCTTCAAGAATTTGATTAACTCGCTCGACTTGTCCACTAGTTTGAGGGTGGAAGGCTATGTTGAAGCGAATGTTGGTGCCCATGGCCTTCTGGAAGGAATCCCAAAACTTAGAAGTGAAGATGCTTCCACGATTTGAAGATATCAACTGCGGAATGCCATGCAAGGAGACAATCCTGGAGGTATATAACTCTGCCAACTAAGCTGCTGTGATAGATTCTTTGATAGGAAGAAAATGAGCCACTTTGGTAAGCTTGTCGATGACAACAAAGATATCATCATTTCCACGCTTGGACTTGGGAAATCCAGTCATGAAGTCCATCTCAGTATGATCAAACTTCCATTCTAGAATGGCAAGAGGTTGGAGGAGACCAGCTGGCCGTTGGTGTTCTGCCTTCACTCTTCTGCAGACATCACATTCATTCACGAAATGAGCAATTTCTCGCTTCATTTGAGTCCACCAATACGACTGCTTGAGGTCATGGTACGTCTTTGTACTTCCAGGATGGATGGATAGAAGGGAACTGTGAGCCTCGTTCATAATGACTTTACGTAGATCACCCTTAGGAACAACAATTCAATCCTCGAAGAATAGAGTATCTTTGTCATCAAGGCGATAGCACTTGTACTTGGGTTGACTCTTGGCAATCCCATTCTTCACCTTCTTCACCATGGCATCAAGAAGTTGAGCCTCACGAATCTGATCTTCCAAAGTAGGAGAGACTTGAAGGTTGGCAAGGAATCCTTGAGGAACAACTTGGAGATTAAGTTTGCAAAAATATTCACAAAGATCTGGTTGGAAGGGCTTGAGAATGAAACTGTTGTAGTAAGCCTTCCTGCTCAAAGCGTCTGCAATGACATTGGCCTTGCCTGGAGTATATTCAATACTCGGATTATACTCTTGAATCATTTCGACCCAACGAGTCTGCCTGAGTTTGAGGTTGGGTTGAGTGAAGATGTACTTGAGGCTCTTATGATCATTGAAGATGTCCACTTTCCTTCCCAACAGGAGATGTCTCCATGTTAACAGAGCATGTACAACTGCCGCCAACTCGAGGTTATGAGTGGGCTAGTTCTTTTCGTTGGGCTTCAACTGACGAGAGGTATAGGCCACAACTTTCTTCTCTTGCATTAACATGGCACCGAGACCTTGCAGGGAAGCATCACAGAGAACCTCGAATGGTTTGGATTCATCAGGAGGAGTGAGAACTGGACCTGTGACTAGCTTCTCTTTGAGGGTGTTGAAAGCGATGTCACATTTAGGCGTCCAGACATACTTCACATACTTCTGGAGGAGGTTGGAAAGAGGCTTTGCAATCTTAGAGAAATTCTCAACGAATCTTCAACAATAGCTTGCAAGCCCAAGGAAACTGCGGAGCTGCTTCACATTCCGAGGCGGTTCCCAATTCACAATTGCAGACACCTTCTCAGGATTAACAGCTATGCCCTTGGCGGAGATGATATGGCCAAGGTAGAGAACCTCATCGAGCCAAAACTCACACTTTGAAAACTTCGCATAGAATTGATGTTCTCTGAGTTTGTGCGGCACCAATCTCAAATGCTTGGCATGGTCCTCCTTGTTCTTGGAAAAGACCAAAGTGTCATCGAGATACACCAAGACGAAATCATTTGTGTAAGGGTTGAAGATGAAGTTCATCATGCGAGGGAATGTTGGAGGAGCATTGACAAGGCCGAAAGACATGATAGTTATTCATAAGAACCATAGCTTGTTCTGAATGTTGTCTTGGGGATATCTTGTTCACGAATGCGAATCTGATGATAGCCCATACGGAAGTCAAGCTTGGAGAAAACTTGAGCACCTTTGAGTTGCTCGAAAAGCTCATTGATGCTAGGAAGTGGGTACTTGTTCTTTATGGTCTTCTTGTTCAATGGACGGTAGTCGACACAAAGTCAGTCCATGCCATCCTTCTTCTTTACAAAAAGAACACCACAACCCCATGGAGAAGAACTCGGTTGGATCAGACCCATACGCTCTTGTACATCGAGTTGTTTCTTCAACTCCTTCAACTCTTCTGGTCCAAGCTTGTAAGGACGTTTGCAAACAGGTTCCGTGCCAGGCTCAAGATCAATGACAAATTCAAATGGCCGGTGAGGAGGCATTCCCGGAAGCTCTTCTGGAAAGATATCTTGATATTCACAAACGACTGGAATCTGAGAGATGGCATTCAACTCGCCCTTCTCATTGAGAGAAAACAGTCGAATGGTATCATCACGAGTGGCATAGATGATCACATCCTCAGACGAGTGTGTCAATTGAATCTGCCTGGCAGCACAATCAAGCTGAGCCTTGTGCTTAGAAAGCCAGTCCATGCCGAGAATTAGATCAATATCCGAGTTACCAAGAACAATTGGAGAGGACAGAAACTTAAAGTCGCCCGTCTTGATAGAAACATCTGGGACGCAATTGTTAGATGTCATATGCTTGCCTGGGGACACAATCTTCAATGGGAAAGGAATCTTTTCGGTAACAAACTCATGCTTGGAAACAAAAGGTCTTGAAATGAAAGAAAGTGATGCACTCGTGTCAAAAAGAACTTTTGCAGGAATATCGTTAACAGGAAGGTTACCCATGATCACTTCTGAAGAGTCCTCGGCCTGATCTGCGTTCATCATGTTGACCTTTGCAAACTTGGGATTATGCTTGACCACTGCATTGCTGGCAGTTCTCACAGGAGGAGGAGGCGGAAGGCGCCTCTGGTTGAAGCATTTGTTCGCATAGTGCCCTTTCTGCTGACACTTGTTGCAAGTAACTGATACGTCTCCAACGTATCTATAATTTTTGATTGCTCCATGTTATATTATCTACTGTTTTGGACTATATTGGGCTTTATTTTCCACTTTTATATTATTTTTGGGACTAACCTATTAACCGGAGGCCCAGCCCAGAATTGCTGTTTTTTTGCCTATTTCAGTGTTTCGAAGAAACGGAATATCAAACAGAGTCCAAACGGAATAAACCTTTCTAGAACGTGATTTTCTTCCTGGATATGACCCAGGAGACTTGGACCCTACGCCAAGGAAGCTTTGAGGTGGGCATGAGGTAGGGGGCGCGCCCTATACCCCCAGGCACGCCCCTACCCTCGTGGGCCCACCGAAGCTCCACCGACGTACTTCTTCCTCCTATATATACCTACGTACCCCTAAACAAACAGATACGGAGCCAAAAAAACCTAATTCCACCGCCGCAACTTTCTGTATCCACGAGATCCCATCTTGGTGCCTGTTTCGGAGCTCCGCCGGAGAGGGCCGTCATCACGGAGGGCTTCTACATCATCATAGCCTCTCCGATGAAGTGTGAGTAGTTTACCTCAGACCTTCAGGTCCATAGTTATTAGCTATATGGCTTCTTCTCTCTTTTTGGATCTCAATACAAAGTTCTCCCCCTCTCTTGTGGAGATCTATTCGATGTAATCTTCTTCTTTTTGCGGTGTGTTTGTTGAGACCGATGAATTGTGGGTTTATGATCAAGTCTATCTATGAATAATATTTGAATCTTCTCTGAATTCTTTTATGTATGATTGTTTATCTTTGCAAGTCTCTTCGAATTATCTGTTTGGTTTGGCCTACTAGATTGGTTTTTCTTGCCATGGGAGAAGTGCTTAGCTTTGGGTTCAATCTTGCGGTGTCCTTTCCCAGTGACAGAAGGGGCAGCAAGGCACGTATTGCATCGTTGCCATTGAGGATAACAAGATGGGGTTTATTTCATATTGCATGAATTTATCTCTCTACATCATGTCATCTTGCTTAAAGCGTTACTCTGTTTTTAACTTAATACTCTAGATGCATGCTGGATAGCGGTCGATGAGTGGAGTAATAGTAGTAGATGCAGAATCGTTTCGGTCTACTTGTCACGGACGTGATGCCTATATACATGATCATGCCTAGATATTCTCATAACTATGCTCAATTTTGTCAATTGCTCAACAGTAATTGTTCACCCACCGTAGAATACTTATGCTCTTGAGAGAAGCCACTAGTGAAACCTATGGCCCCCGGGTCTATTCTCATAATATCAATCTCCATCACTTTAATCTTCCTTTGATTTTTTACTTTGCCTTTTACTTTTCACTTTGCATCTCTATATGAAAAATACCAAAAATATTATATCTATCATATCTCACTCTTGTAAGTGACCGTGAAGGGATTGACAACCCCTAATCGCGTTGGTTGCGAGTAGCTATCGTTTTGTGCAGGTACGAGGGACTTGAGCGTGGCCTCCTACTGGATTGATACCTTGGTTCTCAAAAACTAAGGGAAATACATACGCTACTCTGCTGCATCATCCTTTCCTCTTCGAGGAAATCCAACGCAAGTTCAAGAGGTAGCAAGAAGAATTTCTGGCACCGTTGCCGGGGAGTCTACGCAAAAAGTCAACATACCAAGTACCCATCACAATCCCTATCTCTCGCATTACATTAGTTGCCATTTGCCTCTCGTTTTCCTCTCCCCCACTTCACCCTTGCCGTTTTATTCGCCCTCTCTTTCTCAATCTCCTTCTCCTTCTCTTTCTCCGTTTGCCTTTTTCTCGCTTGCCCTTTTGTTTGCTCGTGTGTTGGATTGCTTGCTTGTCGCTATGTCTGAAGTTGGGGAAGTTATCGCCGATATGGGCGATAACAATGTCACAGAAAATTCTGATGCTCCGGCTGAAGAACCCCCTACCTATCATACAAAAAGATTTCGAATCGGTAGTGGTAATATTATGGAAAAGGAGTCATCCAAGATTTTTTTACTTGCGCCGGTGCTTTGCCCTTTATGGGCGGTTCTATTCTTCATAGAACTAGTAGTCTTGCGGATGCTATTGCCATGCTTATCGTTGAACTTGAAAGGCAATTTATGCATATGCACCCATCTATACAAAGAATTTTCCTAGAATTTTCTAATATCGAGCATTCCTCTGTTAAGCGTGACGCTACTATCTCTTTGGCTCATGAATTCAGATTTATAATAAAAGAAGCCAAAGAAATCTTTGCGCACTATAGGGTGGACGCTGGTCGTCCTCCCATAGAATCTATCCTCTTTGATCAAGAAGAAATTATGCGCTTTCAATCTCTTGACTATGTTGCTTTCAATGAAAACCTTAGAAAAAAGTCGCCAATCAATATTTTAATTGATAGAATCTCTGAACTTAATGATGATTTGGCTATTCGAAACAATGAGCTAGGATGCTCTCTTGAGTTTAGGCTCACAAGGTTCTGTCAAAAGAATGCTTATAATGATGAATTGGTTGTGCAATACGAAGGGCCGAAAGAGGAACCTATACCTCCTAAAATTGATCTTGGGGACCTCTGTCCTATTAAATTTAGCCCTTTTGCCAAACATAGAGAATATGAAATGAGTTTCACCGATCTATCTTATTACTACGGCACAACCTAGATCTATCCTCGCTTTTATGCCTAGCTAGGGGCGTTAAACGATAGCGCTTGTTGGGAGGCAACCCAATTTTATTTTTTAGTTTTTCTTCTATTTGGGAATAAATAACCCATATACCTTCTGTTTGGATAAAGGAATCTTCATATTTGGTCGCCAAGCTTGCCTTCCATGCCAAGGAGTATCTTCACAGCCCATCTGTCCGGCCCATATCCAATAGGTTGGACGCCTGAGGACCCCTTAGTCTAGGACTCCCTCAGCCTCCATCAGGGCTAAGGCCACCGATGCGGAACGGACAACTGTTGTGCCACTCTCGCCAGTTGCTTTCCCTAAGGCAGATGTTGCTGCCGCCACCTGAGAAGCAACATCGGCAGTTTGGGCTGCCTTGGCCACCCGGTCGCAGATTGCGGCCGCGCTCATGCACCTTGTAAGCACGCGCAAGGCAGCTGCGACCGCGCTCTTGCTGGAGTGAGCCACCAAAGTTGCCCTCACAACATGGGTCCACGTACCCATCTTTCACCAGCGACGATTTAACAGTGAAATGACATTTGGGGAGCGAGCTAGTGTGTTTGAGACGCCAGCTGTGGACTATAGCCGACACACCTTCTCACGTAAGCCATAGGCATACTATACACCGACCGTGCTCCAGGATATTCTGTGCTGCGTCTCACACGGTTGGTGATAATAAACTGTGTGCAATCTACTTGATTTTTCGCCTTGATTTGAATTACATAATGGGGTCACAGTGGCAATGGACGGAGTTTGAATTGCTAGACCTTTTATCTGGAGTGAACATGCAACTATATGTGTGTCGTAAAAGAATTGGAATTATTCAGGGTTCGTTTGAACATTTTATACATTAAATTGGTTTTGTAGCCATTTCAGGTGCACAATTCAAAATTAAACTACATGCACATGCTCCGCTGCACCAACATGGGTTGTAAAATCATATATGTGTCCATGGGTTTATGCTTATCTCCCATGCAAGAAATGAGGATGAAATTTGAACACCACGGGACCGTGGCTCTCTGGCAAACATCGACGTACTTGCTTTTGTAATTCTAGTAAATCCAAAATTCGTCCGAAATTCATGAAACTTGGCATGCTATCATGGAGCGGCATCAACATGCCATGGTAAAAAAATTGTCTCGTTTGGGGAAGGTTTGGGTATAAGCTTCTCATAAACCAGAGCTTCTCACAACGAGTGTGATAGTTTCGGTAGGGAACGTTTCACCTTTCTAGACGAAACGATATCTGTTGCATCTTCTCGATTTCAAATTTTTTCCTAGTGTCAACATAGAACAACAGGAGTGTTGTGTCAATTTTTGGGACTTTTCGGGGTTCGCTTGGACATTTTTATACATTAACTGAGTTTTCTATGCATTCATGTGCATAATTCAAATTTGAAATACAGGCACATGCTCTAATGCATATAAATTAGTTAAAAATTCAAATATGTGTCCTTGGTTGCCTGCTTAGATCCCATGCAAGAAATGGGAATGAATGTCGAACAGCCTGCCGCCGTCACTCGGGCGCAAACATTGAGATACCTGGTTTTTTAATTCTAGTAAATCCAAAGCTCGTCTGAAATTCATGAAACTTGGCATGCTATCATGGAGTGGCATCAACATGCCGTGGTAAACTTTGTGTCCTATTTGGGGCAGGTTTGGGTATATGCTTCTCACAAACCAGAGCTTCTCACAACAAGCATGATGGTTTCGGTAGGGAACGTCCCACCTTTGGGGACGAAATGGTATCCATTGCCTCTTATTGCTTTGAAAAAATTTCTCGTAACAACATAGAACAACAGGAGTGTTGTGTCATTTTTTGTGATTTTTCGGGGTTCGTTTGGACATTTTTATGCATTAAGTGAGTTTTCAATGCATTTATGTGCATAATTCAAATTTGAACTACATGCACATGCTCCAGTGCATATAAATTGGTTGAAAAATCAAATTTGTGTCCTTGGGTGCATGCTTAGGTCCCATGCAAGAAATGGGAATGAATCCCAAACACCAGGGTGATGTCTACTACGCAACGTTCTTCTTGTAGACGTTGTTGGGCCTCCAAGTGCAGAGGTTTGTAGGACGGTAGCAAATTTCCCTCAAGTGGATGTCCTAAGGTTATCAATCTGTGGGAGGCGTAGGATGAAGATGGTCTCTCTCAAACAACCCTGCAACCAAATAGCAAAGAGTCTCTTGTGTCCCCAACACACCCAATACAATGGTAAATTGTATAGGTGCACTAGTTCGGCCAAGAGATGGTGATACAAGTGCAATATGGATGGTAGATATAGGTTTTTGTAATCTGAAAATATAAAAACAGCAAGGTAACTAATGATAAAAGTGAGCGAAAACGGTATTGCAATGCTTTGAAACAAGGCCTAGGGTTCATACTTTCACTAGTGCAAGTTCTCTCAACAATAATAACATAATTGGATCATATAACAATCCCTCAACATGCAACAAAGAGTCACTCCAAAGTCACTAATAGTGGAGAACAAATGAAGAGATTATTGTAGGGTACGAAACCACCTCAAAGTTATCCTTTCTGATCGATCTATTCAAGAGTCCGTAGTAAAATAACACGAAGCTATTATTTCCGTTCAATCTATCCTAGAGTTCATGCTAGAATAACACCTTAAGACACAAATCAACCAAAACCCCAATGTCACCTAGATACTCCAATGTCACCTCAAGTATCCGCGAGTATGGTTATACGATATGCATCACACAATCTTAGATTCATATATTCAACCAACACAAAGAACTTCAAAGAGTACCCCAAAGTTTCTACCGGAGAGTCAAGAGGAAAAAGTGTGCCAACACCAATGCATAAGTTCACGTGGTCACGGAACTCACAAGTTGATCATCAAAACATACATCAAGTGGATCATGTGATATCCCATTGTTACCACAAATAAGCACATGCTAGACATACATCAACTGTTCTCAAATCCTTAAAGACTCAATCCGATAAGATAACTTCAAAGGGAAAACTCAATTCATCATAAGAGAGTAGAGGGGGAGAAACATCATAAGATCCAAATATAATAGCAAAGCTCGCGATACATCAAGATCGTGCTGAATCAAGAACAAGAGAGAGAGAGAGAGAGAGAGAGAGAGAGAGAGATCAAACACATAGCTACTGGTACATACCCTCAGCCCCGAGGGTGAACTACTCCCTCCTCGTCATGGAGAGCGTCGGAATGATGAAGATGGCCACCAGAGAGGGATTCCCCCCTCCGGTAGGGTGCCGGAACGGTCTAGATTGGTTTTTGGTGGCTACAGAGGCTTGTGGTGGCAGAACTCCTGATCTAGGTTTCTTTCTGGAAGTTTGGGCTTATATAAGAGGTGTTGGAGTCGGGAACAAGTCAGGGGGTCCCCGAGGTGGCCATGAGGTAGGGGGCGCGCCCAGGGGGGTAGGGCGCGCCCCCTACCGTCATGGTGGCCTCGGGACTCTTCTGGCCCATCTCTGGTACTCCGTGGGCATCTTCTGGTCCAAAAATGATCTCCGTGAAATTTCAGGTCAATTGGACTTCGTTTGGGTTTTCTTTTCTGCGATACTCAAAAACAAGGAAAAACAGAAACTGACACTGGGCTCTAGGTTAATAGGTTAGTCCCAAAAAATATATAAAATAACATATAAATGCATATAAAACATCCAAGGTTGATAATATAATAGCATGGAACAATAAAAAAGTATAGATACGTTGGAGACGTATCAAGCATCCCCAAGCTTAATTACTGCTCGTCCTCGAGTAGGTAAATGATAAAAACAGAATTTTTGATGTGGAATGCTACCAAACATATTTATCCATGTAATTCTCTTTATTGTGGCAATAATATTCAGATCCGAAAGATTCAAGACAAAATTTTAATATTTACATAAAAATAATAATACTTCAAGCATACTAACAAAGTAATCATGTCTTCTCAAAATAACATGGCCAAAGAAAGCTATGCCTACAAAATCATATAGTCTGGCTATGCTCTATCTTCATCACACAAATATTTAAATCATGCACAACCCCGATGACAAGCCAAGCAATTCTTTCATACTTTTGGTGTTCTCAAACTTTTTCAATCTTCACGCAATACAAGAGCGTGAGCCATGGATATAGCACTATAGGTGGAATAGAATGGTGGTTGTGGAGAAGACAAAAGGAGAAGATAGTCTCACATCAACTAGGCGTATCAACGGGCTATGGAGATGCCCATCAATAGATATCAATGTGAGTGAGTAGGGATTGCCATGCAACGGATGCACTAGAGCTATAAGTGTATGAAAGCTTAACAAATGAAACTAAGTGGGTGTGCATCCAACTCGCTTGCTCACGAAGACCTAGGGCATTTTGACGAAGCCCATCATTGGAATATACAAGCCAAGTTCTATAATGTAAAATTCCCACTAGTATATGAAAGTGACAACATAGGAGACTCTCTATCATGAAGATCATGGTGCTACTTTGAAGCACAAGTGTGGTAAAAGGATAGTAGCATTGTCCCTTCTCTCTTTTTCTCTCATTTTTTGGGCATTCTCTTTTTTATGGCCTTTATTTTTTCCTTTTTTTATTTTTGTCCGGAGTCTCATGCCGACTTGTGGGGGAATCATTGTCTCCATCATCCTTTCCTCGCTTGGGACAATGCTCTAATAATGATGGTCATCACACTTTTATTTAGTTACAACTCGATATTAGAACAAAATATGACTCTATAAGAATGCCTCCGGCGGTGTACCGGGATGTGCAATGAGTCATGAGTGACATGTATGAAAGAATTATGAACGATGGCTTTGCCACAAATACTATGTCAACGACATGATCATGCAAAGCAATATGACAATGATGAAGCGTGTCATAATAAACAGAACGGTGGAAATTTGCATGGCAATATATATTGTAATGGCTATGGAAATGCCATAATAGGTAGCTATGGTGGCTGTTTTGAGGAAGGTATATGGTGTGTTTATGGTACCGGCGAAAGTTGCACGGTACTAGAGAGGCTAGCAATGGTGGAAGTGTGAGAGTGCGTATAATCCATGGACTCAACATTAGTCATAAAAAACTCACATACTTATTGCAAAAATCTATTAGTTATCGAAACAAAGTACTACGTGCATGCTCCTAGGGGGATAGATTGGTAGGAAAAGACCATCGCTCATCCCCGACCGCCACTCATAAGGAAGACAATCAAAAAATAAATCATGCTCCGATTTCATCACATAACGGTTTACCATACGTGCATGCTACGAGAATCACAAAATTTAACACAAGTATCTCTCAAATTCACAACTAATCTACAAGCATGACTCTAATATCACCATCTTTATATCTCAAAACAATCATCAAGTATCAAACTTCTCATAGTATTCAATGCACTTTATATGAAAGTTTTTATTATGCCCATCTTGGATGCCCATCATATTAGGACTAGTTTCATAACCAAAGCAAACTACCATGATGTTCTAAATACTCTCAAAATAATATAAGTGAAGCACGAGAGTTCATCTGTTTCTTCAAAATACAACCACCACCGTGCTCTAAAAGGATAAAAGTGAAGCACTAGAGCAAATGACAAACTACTCCGAAAGATATAAGCGAAGCACAATGAGTAGTTGAATAATTATGTAACTACGTGAAGTCTATCTAACATTTAAGAATTTCAGATCTTGGTATTTTATTCAAACAACAGGCAAAACAAAAGAAAATAAAATGATGCTCCAAGCAAAACACATATCATGTGGTGAATAAAAATATAGCCCCAAGTAAAGTTACCGACGAACGAAGACGAAAGAGGGGATGCCATCCGGGGCATCCCCAAGCTTAGGCTCTTGGTTATACATCAATATTACCTTGGGATTCCTCAGGCATCCCCAAGCTTAGGCTCTTGCCACTCCTTATTCCATAGTCCATCGAATCTTTACCCAAAACTTGAAAACTTCACAACACAAAACTTAACAGAAAACTCGTAACCTCCGTTAGTGTAAGAAAATAAATCACCACTTAGGTACTGTTGTTAACTCATTATAAATTCATATTGGTGTAATATCTACTGTATTCCAACTTCTCTATGGTTCATACCCTCCGATACTACTCATAGATTCATCAAAATAAGCAAACAACACAATGAAAATAGAATCTGTCAAAAACAGAACAGTCTATAGTAATCTGTATCATTCGAATACTTATATCACTCCAAACTTTCTGAAAATAAATTGGTGGACCTGAGAAATTTGTATATTAATCATCTGCAAAAATAATCAACCTAAACGCACTCTCCAGTAAAAAATGGCAGCTAATCTCGTGAGCGCAAAAGTTTCTATTTTTTACAACAAGATCGCAAAGACTTCACCCAAGTCTCCCCAAAGGTCCTACTTGGCACAAACACTAATTAAAACATAAAACCACATCTAAACAGAGTCTAGATGAATTACTTATTACTAAGCAGGAGCAAAAAGCAAAGAACAAAAATAAAATTGGGTTGCCTCCCAACAAGCGCTTACGTTTAGCACCCCTAGCTAGGCATGATGATTTCAATGATGCTCACTTAAAGGATAAGAATTGAAACATAAAGAGAGCTTCATGAAGCATATTACTAACACATTTAAGTCTAACCCACTTCCTATGCATAGGGATTTTGTGAGCAAACAACTTGTGGGAGCAAGAATCAACTTGCATAGGAAGGTAAAACAAGCAAATCTTCAAGATTTTCAACACATAGAGAGGAAACTTGATATTATTGTAATTCCGACAAGCATATGTTCCTCCCTCATAATAATTACGTGTAGGATAATAAGCAAATTCAACAACATAACCATCACATAAAGCATTCTTTTCATGATCCATAAACATATAAAATCTACTACTCTCCACATAAGCAAAATTCTTCTCATTCGGAATAGTGGGAGCAAACTCAACAAAATAACTATCATGTGAGGCATAGTCCAATTGAAAATTAAAATCATGATGACAAGTTTCATGGTTATCATTATTCTTTATAGCATACATGTCATCACAATAATCATAATAGATAGCAACTTTGTTGTCATAATCAATTGGAACCTCTTCCGAAATAGTGGATTCATCACTAAATAAAGTCATGACCTCTCCAAATCCACTTCCATAATTATCACAATAAGATTCAACACCCTCCAAAATAGTGGGATCATTGCTTCCTAAAGTTGACACTCTTCCAAACCCACTTTCATCAATATAATCATCATAAATAGGAGGGATGCTTTCATCATAATAAATTTGCTCATCAAAACTTGGGGGACAAAAAATATTATCTTCATCAAACATAGCATCCCCAAGCTTGTGGCTTTGCATATTATTATCATCATGGGTATTCAAAGAATTCATACTAACAACATTGCAATCGTGCTCATCATTCAAATATTTAGTGCCAAACATTCTAATGCATTCTTCTTCTAGCACTTGAGCACAATTATCGGAATCCTTATTTTCACGAAAGATATTGAAAAGGTGAAGCATATGAGGCAATCTTAATTCCATTTTTTGTTTTCTTTTATAGAATAAACTAGTGATAAAACAAGAAACTAAAAGATTTGATTGCAAGATCTAAAGATATACCTTCAAGCGCTAACCTCCCCGGCAACGGCGCCAGAAAAGAGCTTGATGTCTACTATGCAACCTTCTTCTTGTAGACGTTGTTGGGCCTCCAAGTGCAGAGGTTTGTAGGACAGTAGCAAATTTCCCTCAAGTGGATGTCCTAAGGTTTATCAATCCGTGGGAGGCGTAGGATGAAGATGGTCTCTCTCAAACAACCCTCCAACCAAATAGCAAGGAGTTTTTTATGCCCCCAACACACCCAATACAATGGTAAATTGTATAGGTGCACTAGTTCGGCGAAGAGATGTGATAACCCACAAGTATAGGGGATCGCAACAGTTTTTGAGGGTAAAGTATTCAACCCAAATTTATTGATTCGACACAAGGGGAGCCAGAGAATACTCTCAAGTATTAGCAGCTGAGTTGTTAATTCAACCACACCTGGAAACTTAATATCTACAGCAAAGTATTTAGTAGCAAAGTAATATGATAGTAGTGTAACGGTAGCAAAAGGTAACGGTAGTAAAATTAATGTTTTTGGTATTTTGTAGTGATGATAGTAATAACAATGGGAAAGTAAATAAGCGAAGAACAATATATGGAAAGCTCGTAGGCAATGGATCGGTGATGGAGAATTATACTGGATGTGGTTCATCATGTAACAGTCATAACCTAGGGTGACACAGAACTAGCTCCAGTTCATCAATGTAATGTAGGCATGTATTCCGAATATAGTCATACGTGCTTATGGAAAAGAACTTGCATGACATCTTTTGCCTACCCTCCCGTGGCAGCGGGGTCCTTACAGAAACTAAGGGATATTAAGGCCTCCTTTTAATAGAGTACCGGAACAAAGCATTAACACATAGTGAATACATGAACTCCTCAAACTACGGTCATCACCGGTAAGTATCCCGATTATTTTCACTTCAGGGTTAACGGATCATAACACATAATAGGTGACTATAGACTTGCAAGATAGGATCAATAACTCTCATATATTGATGAAAACATAATAGGTTCAGATCTGAAATCATGGCACTCGGGCCCTAGTGACAAGCATTAAGCATAGCAAAGTCATAGCAACATCAATCTCAGAACATAGTGGATACTAGGGATCAAACCCTAACAAAACTAACTCGATTACATGATAGATCCCATCCAGCCCATCACCGTCCAGCAAGCCTACGATGGAATTACTCACGCACGGCGGTGAGCATCATGAAATTGGTGATGGAGGATGGTTGATGATGACGATGGCGACGGATTCCCCTCTCCGGAGCCCCGAACGGACTCCAGATCAGCCCTCTCGAGAGGTTTTAGGGCTTGGCGGCGGCTCCGTATCGTAAAACGCGATGAATTCTTCTCTCTGATTTTTTCTCCCCGAAACACAATATATAGAGTTGGAGTCGGAGGAGCTCCAGGGGGCCCACGAGGTAGGGGGCGCGCCCTAGGGGGGCAGGCGCGCCCCACCCTCGTGGACAAGTGGTGGGCCCCCTGGCCTTCATCTTTTGCATGTATTTTTTATATTTTCCAAAAAGTTGCTTCGTGAAGTTTCAGGTCATTCCGAGAACGTTTGTTTCTGCACAAAAATAACACCATGGTAATTCTGCTACAAACAGCGTCAGTCCGGGTTAGTTCCATTCAAATCATGCAAGTTAGAGTCCAAAACAAGGGCAAAAGTGTTTGGAAAAGTAGATACGACAGAGACGTATCAACTCCCACAAGCTTAAACATTTGCTTGTCCTCAAGCAATTCAGTTGACAAACTGAAAGTGATAAAGAAAAACTTTTACAAACTCTGTTCGCTCTTGTTGTTGTAAATATGTAAAGCCAGCATTCAAGTTTTCAGCAAAGATTATAACTAACCATATTCGCAATAACGCTTAGGTCTCAAGTTTACTCATATAAATAGCATAATCAACTAGCGAGCAATAATAATAAATCTCGGATGACAACACTTTCTCAAAATAATCATAATATGATATAACAAGATGGTATCTCGCTAGCCCTTTCTGAGACAGCAAAACATAAATGCAGAGCACCTTTAAAGACCAAGGACTGACTAGACATTGTAATTCATGGTAAAAGAGATCCAGTCAAGTCATACTCAATGTAAACTAACAGTAATGAGTGCAAATGACAGCGGTGCTCTCCAACTGGTGCTTTTTAATAAGAGGATGATGACTCAGCATAAAAGTAAATAGATAGGCCCTTCGCAGAGGGAAGCAGGGATTTGTAGAGGTGCCAGAGCTCGGTTTTGAAATAAAGGTGAATAATATTTTGAGCGGTATACTTTCATTGTCAACATAACAACCAAGAGATGGCAATATCTTCCATGCTACACACATCATAGGCGGTTCCCAAACAGAATGGTAAAGTTTATACTCCCCCTTCCACCAACAAGCATCAATCCATGGCTTGCTCGAAACAACGAGTGCCTCCAACTAACAAGAGTCCCAGGGGGAGTTTTGTTTGCAATTATTTTGATTTAGTTTGCCTAAAGCATGGGACTGGGCATCCCGGTGACCAGCCATTTTCTCATGAGTGAGGAGCGGAGTCCACTCCTCTTGAGAATAACCTGCCTAACATGGAACATACGGACAACCCTAGTTGATACATGAGCTATTCGAGCATATAAAACAGGATATTTATTTGAAGGTTTAGAGTTTGGCACATACAAATTTACTTGGAACGGCAGGTAGATACCGTATATAGGTAGGTATAGTGGACTCATGTGGAATAACTTTTGGGTTTATGGAGTTTGGATGCACAAGCAGTATTCCCACTTAGTACAGGTGAAGGCTAGCAAAAGACTGGGAAGCGACCAGCTAGAGAGAGACAACAGCCATGAACATGCATTAAAATTAATCAACACCAAATGCAAGCATGAGTAGGATATAATCCACCATGAACATAAATATCGTGAAGGCTATGTTGATTTTGTTTCAACTACATGCGTGAACATGCACCAAGTCAAGTCACTTAAATCATTCAGAGGAGGATACCACCCTATCATACCACATCATAACCATTTTAATAGTATGTTGGCACGCAAGGTAAACCCATATAACTCATAGCTAATCAAGCATGGCACAGGAAACTATGATCTCTAGTTATCATTGCAAACATGTTTATTCATAATAGGCTGAACCAGGAACGATGAACTAATCATATTTACAAAGACAAAAGAGGTCGAGTTCATACCATCCTTTCTTATCTCAGTCAGTCCATCATACATCGTCATAATAGCCTTTCACTTGCACGACCGAACGGTGTGAATAATAATAATAGTGCACGTGCATTGGACTAAGCTGGAATCTGCAAGCATTCAATAAACAGGAGAAGACAAGGCAATATGGGCTCTTTTGCCAGATCAACAAGTATGCATACAAGAGCCACTTCAACAATTTAGTTATGGTCTTCTCCTATCGACCCCCAAATAAAAGAAAAGAAATAAAACTATTTACACGGGAGAGATCCCAACAAGTAAAAGAAGAACAAGAAATCTTTTTGGGTTTTCCTTTTAATTACTACTACAGGCATGGAAAGTAAACTAATTAAAAGCTACAACTATTTTTTTTTGATTTTTCTTAAGGTTTATCAAACACACAAGAAGAAAAGCATAAAAAGGAAATTAAACTAGCATGGATGATACAATGAAAAAGTATGAGCACCGACATCTAGCAATAAGTGGTTGAACATAAATGTAATGTCGGTGAGAAATACGTACTCCCCCAAGCTTAGGCTTTTGGCATAAGTTGTTCTATGGCCACGGCTGGCCTGGCGGATATCCATAATAATAGTTAGGGTCGTACTGAGATGCAGCGGCTATCGCCTCCTGAGCTGCAGCGTGGCGACGAGCGGCCTCCGCTCTCCTCTTGTACTCATCTGCCTCCTCTCTGGTAATAACATATCTTCCTTTTGCCTGATGATCAAAGAAGGCAGGAGCAGGGAGAGTAATATGGACATCACGATGTCTGTCAAAGATTAGTCGATACTGGAGAGGTGATTCATTCCTCTCGACAAACTGGTGGTGAACCATAGCATTAAAGTCTAGGTAAGCAGGTAGTAATTCAATATCATCTTCGCGTATGGCTACACCAAGAAAATTAGCTATGCGGGTTGCATAAATTCCTCCAAAGAAATCTCTATTAAATCTATTAAGATGCAACCTATGTGCAACAACGGCTCCCAAATTATAAGATTTGTCTCCTAACACAGCACTCCTAAGAATACTGAGGTCAGGGACACACATGTGACATGCCTCATCTTTACCATTAATGCATCTACCTATGAAGAGAGCAAAATAATGTATTGTAGGAAAGTGAATGCTCCCTATGGTAGCTTGTGTTATATCTCTAGATTCTCCCACAGTTATGCTAGCAAGAAAATCTCTAAATTCAGATTTGCGAGGATCCCTTATACTACCCCATTGTGGAAGTTTGCAAGGAGTGGTAAAATCCTCTAAGTCCATAGTATAAGAATTTTCATAAAGATCAAATAGGACAGTTGGAGAATTATGTGAAGATGAAAATTCGAACCTCCTCACAAAGGTACTAGTGAGATTGTGATACTGGCTGCACTTCTCTTCCTCGAAGCTCACAAGATCGGCGTTACGCAAATATGCGTTGAATTCTTCCTTAATTCCTGCTCGATCCATAAAATTTTTAGAAGGCCACTCACAAGGACGCACTGGAGCGTCTCTTGGTGGCTCTTCATCAGCATCACGCATTGCAAGCCTGGGTCCTTGCTTCCTTGAGGAACCACCTTGGAACATTTTCCTAAGCATTTTCTTCCTCTGGAAAATTCTGAAATTTTTTAGTAACTTCAAAATAAAAGTAAACCAAACTCAATAATATTGATAGCAACTACTCCTACAAGTGCCTAGGGCCTATATCATGCATCAAAATTACTTGGAACCATAAAAATTTGACATGCAAGCTCAAGAACATGGTCACCTAGGCAGCAACAATTTGCAATGAATAAAGCACTAGAACAAAAACTAATTGGACCAATGGAGGGGTCACATACCAAGGAACAATCTCCCCAAGCAGTTTTGTGAGAGGTGCTTTGAGCAAGGAGATCGAAAATGGTAGCAAAACGAGCTTGGACTCGGGTTTGAGCTAGTTATTCGTGTTTGGGGGAGGAAGAAGGAGTGTGTGGGTGAAAGGATAAGTGGAGTAGGGCCACCGTGGGCCCATGAGGTAGGGGGCGCGCCCTCCACCCTCGTGGGCAGGTGGTTGACCCCCCTGCTGTGTTCTCAGTGCCAAATATTCTCAAATATTCCAAAAAAACCATACTTAAATTTCAGGGCATTTGGAGAACTTTTATTTTCGGGGTATTTTTATATTGCACGGATAAATCAGATAACAGATAGAAAAATATTATTTTTATTTTATTTAATATAAATAATAGAAAGTAAGAGGAGGGTACATCAGGTTGTGCCTTCTAGTTTCATCCATCTCATGCTCATCAAAAGGAATCCACTAACAAGGTTGATCAAGTCTTGTTAACGAACCCATTCCGAATAACATGGAACCAGAGAAATTTCGAATAACACTATATTACCTCAACGGGTATATGCACATCCCCAGTAATAAGAATATCATATTTCTTCTTGACAGTAGGAAGAGGAAATTCAAAACCTCCAAATATAATCGATGGAATTTTTCCAATAGAGTTGGTACTATGAACTTGAGGTTGTTTCCTCGGAAAGTGTACCGTATGCTCATTACCATTAACATGAAAAGTGACATTGCCTTTAGTGCAATCAATAATAGCCCCTGCAGTATTCAAAAGGGGTCTTCCAAGAATAATAGACATACTATCGTCCTCGGGAATATCAAGAATAACAAAGTCCGTTAAAATAGTAACGTTTGCAACTACAACAGGCAGATCCTCACAAATACCGACGGGTATAGCAGTTGATTTATCAGCCATTTGCAAAGATATTTCAGTAGGTGTTAACTTATTCAAATCAAGTCTACGATATAAAGAGAGAGGCATAACACTAACACCGGCTCGAAGATCACATAAAGCAGTTTTAACATAGTTTCTTTTAATGGAGCATGGTATAGTTGGTAAACCGGGATCTCCAAGTTTCTTTGGTATTCCACCCTTAAAAGTATAATTAGCAAGCATGGTGGAAATTTTAGCTTCCGGTATCTTTCTTTTATTTGTAATAATATCTTTCATGTACTTAGCATAAGGATTGGTTTTGAGCATATCAGTTAATCGCATACGCAAAAAGATAGGTCTAATCATTTCAGCAAAGCGCTCAAAATCCTCATCATCCTTTTTCTTGGATGGTTTGGGAGGAAAAGGCATGGGTTTCTGAACCCATGGTTCTCTTTCTTTACCATGTTTCCTAGCAACAAAGTCTTTCTTATCATAACGTTGATTCTTTGATTGTGGGTTATCAAGATCAACAGCAAGTTCAATTTCTATATCATTATCATTACTAGGTTGGGCATCATCATGAACATTATCATTAACATTATCACTAGTTTCAAGTTCATTAGCAGATTGTGTTTAAGCATCACAAATAGAAATATCATTGGGGTTCTCAGTTGTTTCAACAATAGGATCACTAGAAGCATGCAAAGTCCTATCATTTTTCTTTTTCTTCCTTTTAGAAGGACTAGGTGCATCTATATTATTTCTTTGAGAATCTTGCTCAATTCTCTTAGGGTGGCCTTCAGGATACAAAGGTTCTTGAGACATTCTACCACCTCCAGTCATAACTCTAACAACATTATCATTATTCTTACTATTTAATTCATTGAGCAAATCATTTTGAGCTTTAAGTACTTGTTCTACTTGAGTGGTAACCATAGAAGCATGCTTACTAATAAGTTTAAGTTCACCTTTGACATTAGCCATATAATCACCCAAGTGTTCAAGCATATTTGAATTGTATTTCAATTGTCTACCAAAATAAGCATTAAAATCTTCTTGCTTGGCCATAAATTTATCAAACTCATCTAACCATGGGCTAGCAAACTTAGTAAATGGGATTTCAGCTTTATCATATCTATATAGAGAATTTACCTTTACTACCTGTGTCGGGTCATCAAGACCATGAGTTTCTTCAATAGGTAAAGGATTAAGATCATATGTTTCTTCAACAGGCGGTAAATTAAGACCATGTATTTCTTCAATAGGAGGTAAATTCTTAACATCTTCAGCTTTAATACCTTTTTCTTTCATAGATTTCTTTGCCTCTTGCATATCTTCAGGACTGAGAAATAGAATGCCCCTCTTCTTTGGATTTGGTTTAGGAATAGGCTCAGGAATTGGCTCTGGAGGTGTCCAATTATTTTCATTTTTCAACATATTATTCAATAGAATTCAGCTTCATCCAGTGTTCTTTCCCTGAAAACAGAACCAACACAACTATCCAGGTAATCTCTGGAGGCATCGGTTAGTCCATTATAAAAGATATCAAGTATTTCATTTTTCTTAAGAGAATGATCAGGCAAAGCATTAAATAATTGGAGAAGCCTCCCCCAAGCTTGTGGGAGACTCCCTTCTTCAATTTGCACAAAATTATATATATCCCTTAAAGCAGCTTGTTTCTTATGAGCAGGGAAATATTTAGCAGAGAAGTAATAAATCATATCCTAGGGAGTACGCACACAACCAGGATCAAGAGAATTAAACCATATCTTAGCATCACCCTTTAATGAGAACGGAAATATTTTAAGGATATAAAAGTAACGAGTTCTCTCATCAGTAGTGAACAGGGTGGCTATATCATTTAATTTAGTAAGATGTGCCATAACAGTTCCAGATTCATAGCCATGAAAAGGATCAGATTCAACCAAAGTAATTATATCAGGATCAACAGAGAATTCATAATCCTTATCGGTAACACAGATAGGTGAAGTAGCGAAAGCAGGGTCAGGTTTCATTCTAGCATTTAGAGATTGCTTGTTCCATTTAGCTAATAACCTCTTAAGTTCGTATCTATATTTGCAAGCTAAAATAGCTAAAGAAGCTTATTTATCAAAAACATAACCCTCAGGAATAACAGGCAAGTATTCATCATCAATTTCATCAGTATTATCAGATTCAATATTTTCAATCTCTCTAGCCCTAGCAAGTTGTTCATCAAGAAATTCACCAAGTGGCACAGTAGTATCAAGCATGGAAGTAGTTTCATCATAAGTATCATGTATAGCAGAAGTGGCATCATCAATAACATGCGACATATCAGAACGAATAGCAGAAGCAGGTTTAGGTGTCGCAAGCTTACTCAAAATAGAAGGTGAATCAAGTGCAGAGCTAGATGGCAGTTCCTTACCTCCCCTCGTAGTTGAGTGATAAATCTTGGTTCTTGGATCTTTCAAGTTCTTCATAATGATAAGCAGATATAAATCCCAAGTGACTCAAAGAATAGAGCTATGCTCCCCGGCAACGGCGCCAGAAGATAATCTTGATAACCCACAAGTATAGGGGATCGCAACAGTTTTCGAGGGTAAAGTATTCAACCCAAATTTATTGATTCGACATAAGGGGAGCCAAAGAATACTGTCAAGTATTAGCAGCTGACTTGTTAATTCAACCACACCTGGAAACTTAATATCTACAGCAAAGTATTTAGTAGCAAAGTAATATGATAGTAGTGGTAATGGTAGCAAAAGGCAACAGTAGTAAAAGTAATGTTTTTGGTATTTTGTAGTGATGACAGTAATAACAACGAGAAAGTAAATAGGCGAAGAACAATATATGGAAAGCTCGTAGGCAATGGATCGGTGATGGAAAATTATGCCGGATGCGGTTCATCATGTAACAGTCATAACCTAGGGTGACACAGAACACTAAAAAAATACACTTCCGTGATGATATGTGTTTGTCACAGTAGGTCGCTTTTTTTGTCATGCATGTACATCCATGACAAATTTATGACAGAATTAAGATAGTCATACCTGTGCTATCGTAGAAGTGTTCCATGACATTACCAAAATTATCATCACGGAAGTGTCCACTTCCATGATGATAAATCACGCGTCACAGAAGTGCTTTCGTCAAGGGTGACCGACACATGGCATCCACCGTAACGGAATGCCGTTAAGCTATCGGGTCGGGTTTTGGATCCGATAACCCATTAACAGCCCCGACCAATGGGGATTTTCCACGTGTAAAATCATCATTGGCTGGAGGAAACACGTGTCGGCTCATCGGTGGGACATATGTCAACCACTCATTGGACAGAAGGCACCTATGATACGTCGACACGTGGCACGACCCAACAAGGCCCATTGCTGTGAAAAGGCCGACCCGTTTGACTTGGTCAAAAGCTGGCAGGCCGGCCCATGGAAAGCCTGTTAACGGCATGTTCGAATATAGCCCATTTACAGCCCGCTAACCCAAGGCCCTTTATGCCCTATCCAAATTAGGCCCAGTAGCGTCATCTGGGCCATCCAATATGGTTCCAGCCCGTTTTCACTTTTGGCCCATGTATGGACCATGACGTCTTTCGCCCCATATGAGGCCCTATGTAACTCTTGGCCTACTAACGGACTGTGGTGAAACTAGCCCGTAATGAACAGTGTATCACTTTACACCCATTAACGGCCCGTGGTGAAACTCGCCCGTAATGAACAGTGTATCACTTTATACTCACTAAAAGCCAGTTATTTCGTTGGGCCATTTCCAGCCCATGTTATCTTTTGGCCTTCTCAGAGCCCATTTATTCTTGGGATCATTTCCAGCATTCATTTACTTACGGCCCGTTACTGTCATTTTCTGCTTGTGGGCCAAATTCAGCCCGTGGTTACAGTCGGCCCGTTTGTGGTCTGTTAATATGTTGGGCCGTTTTCATAGCGTCATCAAATACGGCCTATTAACGATGGCCTGTTATGGTCGGCCCATGAACAGACGATTCCAACTCTAGCCCGTTTACGGCCATAATGCGGCAAGTTATTGGCCCATGTTTGGCCATTGATCATACTGCCCGTATAAGGCCCATTGATGATACCACCCGTAGAAGGCCCATTGTTTCTACGGCCCGTAGAAGGCCCACTGTTTCTACGGCCTGTAGGAGGCCCAGTGTCACTAGAGTAAATATTAGCCCATGGTTATTGTGGCCTAGTTTTTAAAAAATAGGTTATTGCAGCCACTAGCAAATCGCGGAAAAAGAACTGCAATGACTAGAAGCAAACAAATAAACAAGACAACAAGGAAATAAATAAGCAAGCAACTTACGCTAGGCTATCACGGCTATCACACATATTACATCCACTGGGCATCAAAGTTCGCCACCAGTGCAAATAAACGCGCCGACAAAAGAATATACAAAACTGAGAGCACTTCAGAAGGCACTAGGCCTGGCCAGATCAGCCCCCCCCCCAAACAGCTGAAGAAGCTGAGTAGACCTCAGTTGTGTCAACGATAGATGCATCAGCACTAGATTTAAGGCATGATGGTGTGCACAGAAGTCCTCTGACATCTTCATTGCATCTTTGACTTCAAGTCAGAGTTGAGTTGAAGCAAGCCTTTCCTCTTTAAGTTGAGACTAAAGAAGTCGAACTGATTGAGGTAGCGACTGCACAGAGGTTGTCTCACACCTGCTGGTGAGTAGCTTCAACTCACTGTCTTCATCAAGACAGGACCTTGGGGTCATCTCATTGTCCTCAAGATGGTTTGGCTCACTATCTTCCCTAAAGTTCTACCTGGCGTAAGAGATACGAGTCTGAAAGAGAAACAAGGAGACACGTAACAGGTTTCACAATTATATAAGCAAATAAATGGATCTGTTCTACATAAGGAACATGTTTTTACAACTACAATTTGAAACTGGTAGTTGTTGCAAACATCCAATCAGATGTAAATAGCAAAGCAAACAACAGTGGAGGAAATGATGCCTATCCAAATCTATACTAGAACAAAGTTTGAAGGCTTGAGAAGGATGAACTTACATTTGAAAGTGCGTTATATCGACTAGAGGGGGGGTGAATAGGTGATTTTTATGAAAGTCTTCAAAACATGGAAGTTATGAAGACAAACAGTAGAGATATGCCTGTCACTATGCAGCGGAAGTTAGATTACACTAGGCAAGCCATGGTCAAGTATTCAATAGAGTGAAAGCACAATGACAAGTAGCTGCAGTGTAATAAGGATCAGGTAGGAAGAAGTTATGAAGCCAAACAAATCATACAGTTACGTTGTGAAGACAAAAGATATAGCAAGCATGCAATGGCTTCACAATGAGTAACAGTAAGTAAAAGGAAGTGAAGATGAAACCAGTGACTTGTTGAAGACAATGATTTGTTGGACCAGTTCCAGTTGCTGTGACAACTGTACGTCTGGTTAGGGCGGCTAGATATTTAAACCAAAGGACACACAGTCCCGGACACCCAGTCCTGAACACGCAGCTCAGGACACCCAGTCCTCACCGTATTCCCCTTGAGCTAAGGTCACACAGACCTCGCCCAATCACTCTGGTAAGTCTTCAAGGTAGACTCCCAAACCTTCACAGACTTTGTTCACTGGCAATCCACAATGTCTCTTGGATGCTCAGAACGCGACGCCTAACCGTCTGGTGGATGCACAGTCCTCAAGTGTAATAAGTCTTCAGATCACACAGACAAGAAGACTTAAGTGATGCCCAATTTTCTCTGGCTCTGGGTGGTTAGGGCTTTATCCTCTCAAGGAATTCTCTCTCTCAAAGGCTTCGAGGTGGGTTGCTCTCAAACGACAAAAGCCATGCACTGAAATCTGAGCAGCCAACAGTTTATGGTTGTAGGGGGTGGGCTATTTATAGCCACTTGGCAACCCAACCTGATTTGTCCGAAATGACCCTGGGTCACTAAGGAACTGACACATGTCCCAACGGTCAGATTTCAAACTCACATGGCAACTTTACTTGGGCTACAAGCAAAGCTGACTTGTCCGGCTCTGGACAAGATTCGCTCTCATTGTCTTCACTCGAAGACATAGGTTTTTGGTTTAGGCATCACTTCAGTCATTCTGACTGGTTCTCCTGGACCCCACTTAACAGTACAGTGGTTCCTATGACTCAACACAAAAGAAAAAGAACTACGAAAGATCTAAGTCTTCGAGCTCCATAGGCTTCATATCGTGTCTTCTCTTGTCATAGTCTTCAATGTGAATATCTTCATATACCACCTTTGACTTCAATGTCTTCATACATTTTTAGGGGTCATCTCTGGTAGTAAAACCGAATCAATGAGGGACTTCTACCTGTGTTATCCTGCAATTCTCACAAACACATTAGTCCCTCAACTAGGTTTGTCGTCAATACTCCAAAACCAACTAGGGGTGGCACTAGATGCACTTACAATCTCCCCCTTTTTGGTGATTGATGACAAACTAGTTGAAGTTTTCAACGGGGAATATAATCTGTGAATTTGTAAAAGTTAAGGAATTGTCTTCATAAGTTGCAAGGGATCCCCCTGAAGATGTGCATATAAGTTAGTTTGCTTTTGGAATGCAAATACACATGGCAGGTTGTACTTGTGGAGATCCACTTCAGCTTATGATGACAATCCACTATGCATGTGAAAGTATATGAAGATAATGACATGCATAATGGAAAATGGACATCTGCAGAATGAGCAAAGTGCGGAATTTATCGTCGCACATGCGGAAATTATCTTCGCAAAACAAGGTGGCAAACAAGTAGCAGACGACCATCTGGTTTAAGTGTTACAACTCATAAGAACCAATTGTAGCAAAAACGAGAGTTGTAAGCACGAAGCAAAATATAAGACACCCACCCATGTGAACCCGCTTGAAGACTATCAATCTCATATGCTTCTCCCCCTTTTGTCAGTAATGACCAAAAAGGTTCGAAGACATAGAGCCTCTACTCGTTCCCATGAGGAGTAGGTGAAGGAGCAGGGTTGTTGATGTTGATTGGCGGTGCAGAAGAGCTTGGAGGTGCTGAAGCAGGTGGTGGTGAAGTAGCATCGTCTTCATCCTCGATAATTCTTGCATTTACGGTGGCAGCGGATGAAGAAAACTCAGAATCTTCAAGTGATGGAGTTCCTAGTAGCACAGCCCTTCGAGGAGGTGTGGAGTCAAACTTGAATCTCTCAGTGAAGCCATCCTCTTGAAGATCAGCTTCAGAAAGCAATATCGTTAGCCCTTTCCATGTGCGGCGACAGGTTTCATGGGCAACGAAAGCGTTCTTGGTGGCAAGATTTCAGATGCGATTTACATCCACCAAGAGGCTTTTCATCTGACGCTTCAGCCAGTCATGATGCCTATCTTGTTTCTAATGTAGGGCCACAAGAAGCTCTCGGTCGTTGAGAACACGAGTGCGCTTCTTGGGTCTTGAAGCAGTGGCACTGTCAGTGGCTTCAGTTGAAGCAGGGTGTGGTGCACGTGTAGTGCCAGCCAAAGGATACACCCGAGAAACTGCTTCAATGCCTTCAACATTTTGAGTGAAGCTCTGGTGTTCTGCATTCTGAATACTCAGAGGTTGCTTGGTAGGTTCAGGATAGATGGCTTTAGCAGAGGTATCCACATCAGGCAAGAAGATCCGATGGTTGCGGGCTGAGGGCTGATACGAGATGGCAGAGTGAAGTTTGATCAGCCTCATTACCCAAGGAGCATAGAACTTTAAACCAAACAGATCTGAGCCTGATGCAGCTAGTTGGCGTATGAAGAAATCATGTGCGTTGAAGCATTTGCCATGAATGATACAGAATATCAGAGTCTTCATTGCACCCTCGATCTTGGCATTTGGAGAGTGTCCTTTAATGGGCCAGAGAGTCCACCGGATGATGTGATAGATGGTCCTGGGCAGGTACTCAAGGTCTTCAACGAAGAACTCTATGGGATAAGGAGCATCATGCGGCAATGGCTTCATCATGGAGAGCATCTGACTCATATTCGGTTCAGGCCTCTGAAATATGCTCTCAATAGCTTCAGTGTGTAGCCGACAGCCTTGCTCGAAGAATTCGCCTGTTGTGGGCAGGCCAGTGAGCTCAATGATATCAAATGCATTGGCTTCGTGATGAACGTTGCTAGTCATCCACTCCAGGACCCAAGTCTTCGGATCTCTGTTGTATCCTTTGATGTGCAGTGTGGCATAGAAATGTATCAGGAGCTCTTCGTTCCAATGCTCTTCATCAGTAACAAACTGTAGCAGACCCACTTGTTTGAAGCAATCCAATGCTTCCTCTAGATAGGGCAGACCAGCAATAGCTTCAACATCAAGGCGCTTGTGCGGGAAAATGTGACCTTGGTTGTACAGTATGCAAGAGTAGTAGATGTGCTGAGGATAGCTCCAGAACCTATCTGATGAAATCCTTTCCCTTGAATAGGGGTTCTTGGAGCTATTGATGAAAGTATTATCTGCCCTGAAGCTATTGATGTTGAAGGAACCAGCTGCTGATGCAGGACCTGGGAACCTTGGCAGTCTTGGGATTGGCTTCTGAACCTGAGGCCTGTGCTGAACATGGTAGTTGAATTGTGGACCGACAACAGACTCAGGAACAGAAGTGTCAGGATCAGTAGCTTCGCTGTCTTCTGAAGCTTTTGGTGGGGAGGGCTCCACATTAGCTTCGTTGTTGGTTGTGGCAGCCTCAAGATTTTCATCCTCCGCTTGACTAGCTGGAGGGTCGGTCACAAGCATGTTCTCCTGGAGAACTGCTTCTTGGTGGAGTAGGGGAGTGGGATCTTGTGGTACTTCATCTGCGGCTGATGCAGCCGAAATGTCTTCAGCAGAGACTTGAGGCCTTGGACCTTTGCGAAGCCTGCGGAACGCAGACGACGCCTGTGGAGTTGGATTGGGCTGGGCCTCATAGTCTTCTTCCTCTTGTGGGCGATCCGCCCATGAAGCATCCTGTGCAATTGGCGTCAGTGGACGACCAACACTGATGAGTTCGCTGTGTTCTAACTGAGGAAGGGCTGCATCATCTTCTACATTGTCACGATGACCAATGTCTTCAGCAGTGATGGGATCAGCTGTTGGAATGACTTCAGCTTTAGGAGTCTCTGTGGAAGCAGGCTCATGAACCGTCAGTTGACGTTCTGCGTCAGGGTGAACCATAGAAATGGATTCAACTATCAAGGGCTCTGTGGGAGCAGCCCGAGCTTTCTTGGTCTTTCTCTTTTCTTGCTGGAGGCAGTAGGAGAGGCTTCAGAGCTTTTCCTCTTCCTGGCTTCAGCCTCTGTAGTTCTCGTCTTCTTGAGCTCTGAAGCAGTTGACCGGCTCTTTGGCTTCGAGCCAATCGTTGCAGTTAGGAAGACAAGCGGAATTGCTTCCTGCCTTGGTGCCTCTGGTTCAGCTGGAACAGTCTTCTTCTTTTTCTTTGCGGCCATCTTGGGGTCGATGCCAGGACGCCCAAGTGCCCTACGCTTCTCAGCCTCATTGTAGGCTTGCACACATCTGTCAGCCAGAGTCTTCATCCGCTCACGTGAACCCTGAGCTTCTGCATGCTTCTTCAGAAAGTTTTCCTTTAGCTCATGCAACATGATCTCGAAGCTCTTCACTTCTTGCACGCTGAGCTTGGCCATATGCTTCTTGAACTGAGCCTTTTCATGATCAATTTTTTGCTTTAGTTCAACAATGTGCTGGGTAATAGCAAGTTCTGAAGCAATAGCGCCTTGGAAGGTGACGCTGAGGCCAACGGGTAGCTGTAGGTCTTCAAAGCTGATGTTTGGTGTGGCAAACCACTCGTCAATGAAGTTGTGGATGATGGCGACGTCAAAGAGAGGCAGATTGTTGAAGATTTCTGCTTCTTCTTTGCTCTTGATGAGTTTCTCAAGAGCGTCATCTCCAAGATCTTCATCACTTGACAGATCAATGGCTTCACTGCGCAGGATGGTAGCAGCTGTGAGCTCTTTGCCAGTGTGAGACAGAGGCATCTTGGCCTTCTGGTGCCTTGAGACGCGTGATAGGTCTTCAGACTACACACTGTCTTCAGGAGGTGCAGTCGCCAATGGCTTCGCCTTTGAGGAATCTAACTACTTCATGAAGCACAAGTGAATATACTAGGCATGTTATGAGATGCAGATTGAGAGAGATCTAACTTATGTGAATAGAAACTTCTTATGGTAGAAAGTGACAGAACCATAGGATCAAAAGGGGTTGTAAAAAGAAGTTTTATTTACCACACTTGGAACTGCTAGACGGAGTGGGAGATGAGGCCGAGCAGTTCACTCTTCCGTGCCCTAACTTGGCGACGGAGGAGACCTACGGCGACGGCGGAGAGGACGATGTCCGCGGTCAGCGTGAAGACAGCGTCGGAGAGGTTGCGGCAGCGAAGCGCTTCGTCGCCGGTGTCGTCGAGAGCTAGCGGTGGCGCTAGGGTTCGTGTGAGGGTGGAAGAAGAGATAATGACCGCGGTAAGTGTGTATTTATAGGCACAGGGGCGGCACTGCGCTATTACACAGGTGCCCCTGGCAATTCGCATTTGAGTAATACGTGGCCATCATGCGGTATTTTGGGGGCAGTTCCACGTCCCACGCACGCCTGGATTGTCGGGTGGTCGTTCCTACTTCTCCAAATTTCATGTGGATAAATGAGCATTGAAAATGGACTTAAATGTTGTCTCTGTGTCTTCTGCTGACAAGGACGCAGAGAAGACATTCGACAATTTCGATAGAATGCATATGACTTGGAGAGATAGAATTTTGAGATAGAGAGCATAGAGAGGTTAGGGTCCGATCACATTCACTTAGTTCAAAAGATTCAACAAGAAGACATAGCTATAAGTGAATGCTGTAGAGGACAGAACACTAGTATATATATATCTATATAATCAACGTAGTGAAGATAATCATGAAGACATGTTGAGATTGAAGCCAAACCAAATATGAAGACATTGCAAGGTAACGCCATGAGTGAAACACTTCAAAATAGAACGTTTTGTGGTGGCGTTACCCACCGTATAGGAAGTATTAGACCCAGACACGGTGCACAATTATCGTGGCGCTCTGAAGTCAAATTCCACATTAATGTATTCACACTTAGAATGTATGTCTTCATTGATTGAAGATATACTTCACTTCGTGTGTTGCACATCTAAGTCATCAATATGCATAAGGGTTAGGATGTGTGCCTGATCACAGGACATTTGAGGATTCCAGGATATTTAGCTCACACCGTAACTTGCAAAATCTCTTCTCATCCAAGGGCTTGGTGAAGATATCTGCCAATTGCTCTTCAGTGTTGACGTGTATGATATCAATGCCTTCCTTCACAACATGATCTCTGAGAAAGTGATGACGAATTTCAATGTGCTTTGTCTTCGAGTGCTGAACTGGGTTGTTGGCAATCTTGATGGCGCTTTCATTGTCGCAGTAAAGTGGCACTTGCTTCAGATGAACGCCATAGTCCTTGAGAGTTTGCTTCATCCACAGAAGCTGAGCGCAGCAAGATCCAGCAGCAATGTATTCAGATTCAGCAGTGGAGAGGGATACACAGTTCTGCTTCTTTGAAGACCAACATACAAGTGATCGTCCCAGAAAGTGACATGTGCCTGATGTAGACTTTCGATCAACCTTGTCACCAGCATAATCAGCATCCGAGAATCCAACCAGATCAAAATCTGAGCCCTTTGGATACCATAATCCTAGAGTTGGGGTGTGAGCCAAATATCGAAGAATTCGCTTCACAGCTAAGTGATGCGGACTCCTTTGGTGCCGCTTGAAATCGAGCACACATGCAAATACTAAGCATAATATCTAGCCTAGATGCACATAGATAAAGCAAAGAACCAATCATGGAGCGGTATACCTTTTGATCGAACTCTTTACCATTGTCGTCAGGACCCAGATGATGTTTGGCTGGCATTGGTGTTGTGAAGCCTTTGCAGTCTTGCATACCGAACTTCTTCAGGCAATCTTTGAGATACTTCTCTTGACATATGAAGATGCCATTGCGTTGTTGTCGTATTTGAAGACCAAGGAAGAACTTCAACTCCCCCATCATGGACATCTGATATTGCTCTTGCATCATATATCCAAACTCTTCACTGTACTTCTGATTGGTGCAGCCGAAGATAATGTCATCCAGATATATTTGGCACACAAACAGTTCATCATCATATGTCTTTGTAAAAAGAGTGGGATCTAGGGAACCAGGTATGAAGCCTTTGCTCTTCAGTAAGTATTTGAGTGTGTCATACCAGGCCCTAGGGGCTTGTTTGAGGCCATACAGTGCCTTGTTGAGCTTGTGTACCATGTCAGGATGTTTTGGATTTTCAAAGCCAGGCGGTTGTGCAACATACACTTCTTCTTCAATCTTGCCATTGAGAAAGGCACTCTTCACATCCATTTGATATAGACGTATGTTATGATGATTTGCATAGGCCAGTAGTATGCGGATGGCTTCAAGCCTAGCCACAGGAGCAAATGTTTCATCGAAGTCAATGCCTTCCACTTGAGTATATCCTTGAGCAACGAGAGCTTTGTTTCTGACAACTTGACCATGCTCATCTTGCTTGTTGCGATATATCCATTTGGTGCCTATTATGTTGTGCTTCCGTGGATCAGGACGCTTAACTAGTTCCCATACATTATTCAGCTCAAACTGTTGAAGCTCTTCTTGCATAGCTTGAATCCATGCAGGTTCCATGAAGGCTTCTTCAACTTTCTTGGGTTCTGATATTGAGACAAATGCGAAGTGCCCACAGAAATTTGCTAGCTAAGTTGCCCTTGAACGAGTGAGTGGACCAGGTGCATTGATGCTATCAATTATTCTTTCAATCTGCACTTCATTGGCAGCGCAAGGATGTACATGGCGAAGACTTTGCTCTTGTTGTTCATTGTTGTTGTTGGAAGGAATGTCTTCAGGATGAGCATTGTCTTCATGTTGATCAGGTGCTGAAATGATAAGTTCTTCTTCAGGATGAGCTTCAGAGGGTATAATCTCTCCCGTTCCCATAAGCTTGATTGATTCACTAGCTGGAACTTCATCTAGCACATTTGGCAGTTGCTCTCTTTGTGAACCATTGGTCTCATCGAACCACACATCCACTGTTTCGACCACTTTGTAATGAAAGAGATTGAAGACTCTGTAGGAGTGCGAATCCTTTCCATATCCAAGTATAAAACCCTCATGTGCTTTTGGTGCAAATTTTGAGGTGTGTTGTGGGTCCTTGATCCAGCACCTTGCGCCAAATACTCTGAAGTAACTGATATTTGGCTTTTTGCCAGTAAGGAGCTCATAAGATGTCTTGTTCAGTAGCTTGTGAAGATAAACACGATTGATTGTATGACATGCAGTATCAATGGCTTCGGTCCAGAATTTTCTTGGGGTCTTGTATTCATCTAGCATCGTTCTGGCCATCTCAATTAGTGTTATGTTCTTGCGTTCGATGACGCCATTCTGCTGTGGTGTGTACGGGGCTGAGAATTCATGTGTGATGCCCAAGGTATCAAGATATGTATCAAGGCCAGTGTTCTTGAATTCAGTGCCATTGTCACTTCTGATGTGCTTTATCTTGGCGCCAAAATTGTTCATAGCACGATTGGCGAAGCGTCTGAAGACATCCTGCACTTCAGTCTTGTAAAGGATTATGTACACCCAAGTATATCTAGAATAATCATCAACAATAACGAAGCCATAGAGGCAAGCAGTAGTAGTTAGAGTTGAGTAATGAGTGGGGCCGAAAAGATCCATGTGAAGCAGTTCGAAGGGTTGAGTAGTAGTCATGATTGTCTTCGAGGGATGTTTGGCCCTCGTCATCTTCCCTGCTTCACAGGCACCACATAAGTGGTCTTTCTTGAACTTGACGCCCTCGATGCCTATGACATGCTTCTTCTTCGCAAGGGTGTGGAGGTTCCTCATGCCAGCATGTCCAAGCCTCCGATGCCATAGCCAGCATTCTGAAGCTTTTGCAAGAAGACATACTGCAAGCTGTGGCCCTGCTGAGAAATCTACCACATACAAATCATCTTTTCGATACCCGTCAAACACTAGAGACTTGTCAGATTCCATTAGTACCAGGCAACGATATTTTCCAAATATTACGACCATGTTCAAATCGCAAAGCATTGAGACAGACATTAAGTTGAAGCCAAGGGATTCAACAAGCATGACTTTATCCATGTGTTGATCCTTTGAGATTGCAACTCTACCTAGACCCAATACCTTACTTTTACCAGTGTTAGAAAATGTGATGTGGCTCTTGTCGGATGGACGTAAGGTTGAGTCCATAAGAAGGCTTCTTTTGCCAGTCATGTGATTCGTACACCCACTGTCAATAATCCATTCTGAAGACTCTGAAGACGCTGGTGTCGTACCCTACAGTGCAGTTAGGGGGATAGGCTTCACGAAGAGAATTGTGAAGCAAAAACATTTGACGAACTAGTGGGTTATGAAAGCTTAGATCCAGATTAGGACTAATAGGGAGAGTAGCATGCGATTCAGGAATGAAGTACACAATGATGCCATTCGGGCATTTTATCTTGCGCCCTACAAGATTTTTAAGGTCCCCAGCAATAGCGTCAGAAGATTTTGGTTTTCTGCTGGAGACCTTTCCCTGCAAAAGAGAGTTAAGCTTCTTTAACCACCCACATATTCAAGGGTGGCTTAGAAGCAATAAGTCTAAGTGCAGCATCTGAGAATTTTGGCTTTGGTGCCCTAGCAAAGAGTCTAGCAGGCGGACAATAGTACTCATAAGAATAGGCAGAATAGTTCTTGGTCATATGAACATGACGGTTTGATGAACGACTCTCATATTCATATGCCTGAGTATGGTTTCCCTGCAAAACATTTGCGTTAGTGCGACTTAGGTGAGTCCTCTGTCTGTATGAAGCCTTTGGTCTGAGGTTTGTCTTCTTCATGTGAGGTGTCATGAAGACATTCACAGGAAGATTTTCCAGACACGTTTTCGGAACCCAGATCTTCTTCATAGGCGGTCCATTCCTGCAGTTAGTACCAATGTACCTGGCAAACACTTCACCATTCTGATTCTTAAACAGTTTATAGTTTGCATCAAAGGATTCATCAATGATAATGGGGTTAGCACAAGTGAAGCCAGATAAATTGGATGGATCTGCTGAAGGTTCCTTTGCAGCAACCCATGTGGTTTTGGGGTACTGCTCAGGTTTCCAGTAAGATCCATCTGCATTCATTTTCCTTACGAACCCAACACCCTCTTTCCTAGGGTTCCGGTTCAGAATCTGCTTTTTGAGGACATCACATAGTGTCTGATGCCCTTGAAGACTTTTGTACATCCCTGTTTCAAGCAATGTCTTCAACCTAGAATTCTCATCAGCAATAGCGGTGGTATCCTCAACAGAGGGGTTAGTTACCACATCAACAGTTGAAGATATTGCAACAGCAGTAGCAGTAGAACATTCAGCAACAGAAGTAGCATTATCATGCTCAATGCATTTAAGACATAGTGGTTCAAGTCCTTCCTGAGCAGGACTGATCTGTTTGGCGCGAAGTGACTCGTTTTCCGTTTGAAGATCTTCATGAACCACTCTCAATTTCTCAAGATCTTGCTTCCTTTGAAGATAATCATAGGAAAGCTTTTCATGAGTTGTTGAGAGAGTTTCATGACAATTTTCAAGTTCCTGATACTTAACGTGAAGATTTTTTATGTCTTCAATTAAGGATTCAGATCGAGTCATTTCAGCACCCAACAGATCATCGCTTCTGTCTAATAGTTTTTGAATATGTTCCATAGCTTTCTGTTGTTCAGTTGCAATTTTAGCAAGTGTTTTGTAGCTAGGTTTTGAAACACAATCAGAGTCATCGTCACTAGATGTTTGATAATGAGTAGTGCGTGTGTTTACCTTGGCACCGCGTGCCATGAAGCAGTAGGTAGAAGCGGAGTAGTCCTTGTCATTTGCATCGGTGTCGGTGATGAAGTCATTGTCTTCAGTGTCGAAGATGGACTTGGCAACGTATGCTGTAGCCAGACTTGCGACGCCTGAGTTGGATTCCTCTTTAGACTCCACCTCCGCCTCCTCAGAAGCAGACTCCTCCTCTGAATCCATTTCCTTGCCAACAAACGCACGTGCCTTGCCAGATGAGCTCTTCTTGTGTGATGAAGACTTTGAGGAAGACTTGGAAGAAGACTTTGAGTATTTCTTCTTCTTCTTCTTGTCGTCAGAGTCATATTCCTTGCTCTTCTTCTTCTTTTTGTTCTCATTGTCCCACTGTGGACACTCAGAGATGAAGTGGCCAAGTTTCTTGCACTTGTGACATGTTTTCTTCTTGTAGTCATGAGCAGGAGCTTCATCATTCCTTGAACTTGATCGGGAAGACTTTCTGAAACCTTTCTTCTTCGTGAATTTTTGGAACTTCTTAACAAGCATAGCAAGTTCCCTTCCAATGTCTTCAGGATCATCAGAACTGCTATCAGATTCTTCTTTAGATGAGGAGACAGCTTTTGCCTTCAAGGCACGAGTTTGCCCATAGTTTGGACCGTAGATATCTCTTTTCTCCGAAAGCTGAAACTCATGTGTGTTGAGCCTCTCAAGTATGTCAGACAGATCGAGTGTCTTGAAATCAGGACGTTCTTGAATCATCAGGGCTAGGATGTCAAACGAACTATCAAGTGATCTCAGCAGTGTCTTGACGATTTCATGTTTGGTGATCTCAGTAGCGCCGAGGGCATGAAGCTCATTTGTGATGTCAGTGAGCCGATCAAATGTGTGCTGGACATTCTCATTGTCATTTCGCTTGAAGCGGTTGAAGAGGTTGCGAAGAACGCTGATTCTCTGATCTCTCTGGGTTGAGATGCCTTCATTGACCTTGGAGAGCCAGTCGCAGACCATCTTGGATGTCTTGAAGGCACTCACACGGCCATACTGTCCTTTGGTGAGATGACCACAAATGATATTCTTGGCAGTAGAGTCCAGTTGAGTGAACTTCTTGACATCAGCAGCAGTGACACCTTCTCCAGCCTTGGGAACGCCGTTCTTGACGACATACCATAGGTCGACGTCAATAGCTTCAAGATGCATGCGCATCTTATTCTTCCAGTAGGGATATTCAGTTCCATCGAAGACGGGGCACGCAGCGGAGACTTTGATTATCCCTGCAGTCGACATAGCTAAAACTCCAGGTGATTAAACCGAATCACACAGAACAAGGGAGCACCTTGCTCTGATACCAATTGAAAGTGCGTTATATCGACTAGAGGGGGGTGAATAGGCGATTTTTATGAAAGTCTTCAAAACGTGGAAGTTATGAAGACAAACAGTAGAGATATGCCTGTCACTATGCAGCGGAAGTTAGATTACACTAGGCAAGCCATGGTCAAGTATTCAATAGAGTGAAAGCACAATGACAAGTAGCTGCAGTGTAATAAGGATCAGGTAGGAAGAAGTTATGAAGCCAAACAAATCATATAGTTACGTTGTGAAGACAAAAGATATAGAAAGCATGCAATGGCTTCACAATGAGTAACAGTAAGTAAAAGGAAGTGAAGATGAGACCAGTGACTCGTTGAAGACAATGATTTGTTGGACCAGTTCCAGTTGCTATGACAACTGTACGTCTGGTTAGGGCAGCTAGGTATTTAAACCAAAGGACACACAGTCCCGGACACCCAGTCCTGAACACGCAACTCAGGACACCCAGTCCTCACCGTATTCCCCTTGAGCTAAGGTCACACAGACCTCGCCCAATCACTCTGGTAAGTCTTCAAGGTAGACTCCCAAACCTTCATAGACTTCGTTCACTGGCAATCCACAATGTCTCTTGGATGCTTAGAACGCGACGCCTAACCGTCTGGAGGATGCACAGTCCTCAAGTGTACTAAGTCTTCAGATCACACAGACAAGAAGACTTAAGTGATGCCCAATTTTCTCTGGCTCTGGGTGGTTAGGGCTTTATCCTCGCAAGGAATTCTCTCTCTCAAAGGCTTCGAGGTGGGTTGCTCTCAAACGACAAAAGCCGTGCACTGAAATCTGAGCAGCCAACAGTTTATGGTTGTAGGGGGTTGGCTATTTATAGCCACTTGGCAACCCGACCTGATTTGTCCGAAATGACCCTGGGTCACTAAGGAACTGACACGTGTCCCAACGGTCAGATTTCAAACTCACATGGCAACTTTACTTGGGCTACAAGCAAAGCTGACTTGTCCGGCTCTGGACAAGATTCGCTCTCATTGTCTTCACTCGAAGACATAGGTTTTTGGTTTAGGCATCACTTCAGTCATTCTGACTGGTTCTCCTGGACCCCACTTAACAGTACGGTGGTTCCTATGACTCAACACAAAAGAAAAAGAACTACAAAAGATCTAAGTCTTCGAGCTCCATAGGCTTCATATCGTGTCTTCTCTTGTCATAGTCTTCAATGTGAATATCTTCATATACCACCTTTGACTTCAATGTCTTCTTACATTTTTAGGGTCATCTCTGGTAGTAAAACCGAATCAATGAGGGACTTCTACCTGTGTTATCCTGCAATTCTCACAAACACATTAGTCCCTCAACTAGGTTTGTCGTCAATACTCCAAAACCAACTAGGGGTGGCACTAGATGCACTTACAACATTACATGTTAACACGGGTTGGACAAAGGCCTTCTCCATGTTTATGGAAGGATAATTCAATAAATTCCCCAAAGAAAATTCTTTATAAGCGTTGCCATTATTCTACATTTTGCAAAGAGTAAATATAGATCAAATAATATTGGAAGAAACAGAGGATACTGAAGCTCAGGTGCAGACTGATGATACATAATCAAATAGCAATTAATTAAGTACAATGTTACAAGGCAAAAGGGAGAGAGGTACTGACAAGAGCAATGCAGAGCCCATTATTGTTTTGAGATCGTATGATCCTTTGAGCAAGGAGATTCATCTGAAATTAGTTTTCATACAAGAGAGAAGGTAAGGCACAAGCAGAAATTTAGGAGTTCAAATTTTGAATTGATGTCATAGACAATACCTGACGCTGGGCTCCCAGCAGTTCTAATAGGGGTTTGGCCACTAGAGTATGGGTAAAGTGTGGTATAGTTGGGCCTGTATTTTCTGTGGCTGCTGATCTATCTGATTTAACAGGTATCACTACCTTTTCCAAATACCTAGTTTGTACTCCTTGACGACCTGCACTCATCCTCTTCCTTTTGGACACCTATTACGAAAGAACAACATTTGACTGGAAAAACATAGTGTGATGACACATGGAATAGGTACAGAAATTGATAGGTATGGCATATACTCATATATGATGCTTAAACTAAGCAGATGGTGTAACAAAGTAGAAGTAATGCAAGAGGTCAAAAGCAAAATATGTGTGACCAATACAACTTTGCAAAGTTAGAGCAAGCACCTTGATGGGTGAATAAGATAGGCCATCATCCACCATGCCAAGTTTGTTAGGCAGTGGATCATTCCACAACATTCCTCTCGTGCGCCCATTCTCATATTCATTTTGATAATGTTCAATATCTGACATGCATGAAAACATAAAAACAAGTGAGATTCTCTTTGTAATGCAGAAGTGATTCTAATCCAATACTGCCTCCCTGTAAACCCCTTTGTGCTATCTCTACAATTCTTTGAAAAGATGCCATGCATGTTGTAATTTGTTGTGTGCATTAAGATAATGTGGCCTACTACTCAAAATATGAGAGCTCCAGAAGTGATGACACTTCGCAGATGATAGCTTCAACATATAGTAAAGAAGAACAAGTCGACCTGACCTGACAGATTCAAAATATACTAAGGGAGAACAACTCGACCTGACCAGTCGACCGCAAGAGAAGAGTATCATCTTAAAGAAGAGCAGAAGAGCAGAAGAGCAAGCAGATTGAAGATATTACAAGTCTTTTAATACAATGTCGGTTGGCCACCAATGATGAACCAGAGCGCACAGAGAAATACTATTCTTTCCGATCTCTCCATATGTGGCTCATATGCATTTCGAAACTAAAGTAGGAACATTTAGCTAACCAATTAAACATCTCTCAGTTTTACTAATTTCAGCAATAATATCAGATATGAATTTGTACAACTAAGCTTGTTTAGCTCGATGGGTGGAGTAGTGCTATTACGACACGAACCACGTAGGCTGATTGTGGTCATCATAAAATGGGGAAAACATAAGCATGATGAGTACAGTGTTGACCGTGGCAGTGGGATGGCAGATCTGAAGCTGCAAACCGCGCAAAGGGTAGTTAGCAACCGATGTTTGCTTTGAAATAACAACTAAGATTTGGTATGGACAAGAAAGTACGGTCAACAAGTGACAAAGAAATGCAATTATGTTGTCTCTCTATATGTTGCGACATGCATTTGGAAACTCAAGTGGGACCTTTAGCTAACCAATTAAATGTGTCGGTTAACTAATATCAGTATCATATCACAATCATATTTGAACAACTAAGCTTTCGAATTCTGAGTGTTGTGTTGTTTAGCTTGAAGGGTGGAGTAATGCTAGTACGACAGAAAGCACCTACGCAGATCATAGTAGAGTAGATAAAAGGGGAAAACCCTAAGCATCAAGAGAAAAAACAGGAAGTGGAACTAGCTGGACCAGTGGGTGGCGCACATGCTTTTCGAAACGAGTATAGGAACATTAGGCGACCAATTAAACGTTCTCTGTTTTAGTGATATGAGCATCATATCAGATTCGTATTTCAACACGTAAGCTTTGGGTTGAGGTCTTGAGGAGCAGTGCTAGCACGACACGAAGCACCTACGATGATGGTAGTGAATATAAAGGGGGGAAACCATAAGCTTTACGAGTATAGTGCTCGTGCCATGGCAGATCTGAAGGTGCAAACCGGACAAAGCTACTTTGCAACCAATGTTTGCTTTCAACTAGCCACTACAATTTGGTACGGACAAGAAAAGTACAGTAAACAAATTATGATCTATTTTTGGGTGAGATCAATAACTTAAGCACATATGGAAGAGTACCACCTCTCTTGCGACGCCATGTAGTCCTATGCTGATACGTTGAGGGTGCTGCGGGTGCGATGGCTGTCGGCAATGGGTTAGAAGACTTTAGACGATAGACGGCCGAGTCAGGGGATATATCATGTTGCCGTGGACGAGGCAGTCGTAGGAGTGGCAACGGCAAGGTGGACGGCTGCACCGATGAAGCGAGAGGAGGCAATGAAAGGATGCTGGTCCAGCGCCGTGGATGAGGGACTTCCATCTCTTGCAGTGGACGACAGGGTAGGGGTAGCGGCTCCGACAAGGTGGAGGATGGGGTGGCAGACGGAGGAGGCTGGCCGCAGTGCGGAGGTTGTCGTGCCGCCGACGGTGTATGAATGGGGAAATGGAGGGGAGGGGGGATCTCAAACTTTGGGACGTGCTTCTCTGAAATGGGGGAAAGTTACGAACTTATCCCCCGTTTAAAATTTTGGACATCGCGTCGGTTGGGGATAGGACGGTAATCTTGCATCTCCCAAATATTTGCCGGTAACTATTTCGGGCGAGGAGAGGGTGTTTTGCCGCCCATGGTGTATGAACGGGGCTGATAGGTAGGGCGGTTGTGTCACGTCTGATGGAAGTTACACATCTGCCCCTATTTAAAATATTAGCCTACATCGATTTCGGGCGAGGAGAGGGTGTTTTGCCGCCCACGGTTGGCGCCCACGGTGTATGAACGGGGCTGACAGGTAGGGCGGTTGTGTCACGTCTGATGGAAGTTACACATCTGCCCCTATTTAAAATATAAGCCTACATCGATTTCGGAGGAGGAGAGTTTGTTTTGCCGCCCACCGTGTATGAATGGGGAAATGGAGGAAGAGACACATGTCTTTCGGACGAGCTTGAATCAAATGTGTTTTGCCGCTCATGTTTGGCGCCCACCGTGTTTGAATGGGCTCAAAAGCCGTCGTGTCACGTATGATTGAAGTTACTAGTGTACCCCTATCGACAGCAGTGTAAATCCTGTCGATAAGGATGTCAAGTGTTAGGGATAGACAGTAATTTCCATCTCGCAAACACTTGCTTCGAGCAGCCCACAAATTATAGTGGGTGTTTAGCTGCTTCGTTCAAAACTTGGGAGAATTAGCATTCACGTTTGCCCTGGGACCTGGCAAACTAAATTCAAATCCAATTTGTATTCGATTACGAATATCCACAGATAATTATACGTTTTGTTATTTATTTCTTCAAAACCACAACAAAGATTTATTCCACCTTTATATATGATTATGATTTAGCAATTCCGTGATCTTTGAATTCAGTAGGTTGGATACACTCTGAGTCAAACAGTTATTTCATCCAATACAATATGCTCACACGACAAACAGTTCACCTTATGTCAATCATACAAGTTCTGAGGATTACCTCGCCTAAAAAATTCGGATCATTACAACACATGGACAACATAGGGGGTCTTGCAACATAATCCATTCAGAGACATGACACAACATGCAAGTACAATAATCTAATGAAAATTTGAACTGGTATCTAAAGAAGAACCAGGATTATCTTGGGCTTCAGATAGCAGAAACAGCAGGACCTCCTCCGTCTTCAAATGCAACATTCTTACTTCCTCCAATTCTTGGGTTGCTTGCATAATGCGTGCCGCTAATTCCGTAATTTCCAGCCTCAAGATAAATATTAACTCATTCAAGGCAGCCACACCATCTCTTTCTGCCTCTAGTAGAGCCTCAAGCACTATAATATCTGTGCTCAGACTGCTCTCCGGCGGTGTTGCCTCTGAACTGCTACCATCTGGTAACATGGATGGCGCACTGCTTCCACAAATAGATTCTGGGGTTGTACATTGTGTCCTAGTGTGAACGGCATCCTGAAAGGTTTCCGCTGGACATCAGTAAGAGATAGTTATCATATGATCCAGGTAGTAAGCTTACATGGTAAACGACGGACGAATTATTGCCGAGCATGGCAAACTATATTTAAATGGTTCGAAGCAGCATTAGCCGAAAAGAAATTAAAATGGTAAGATGAAACTAGGGATGTAAGTGGCAAATAAACGAAATCCGCCAGTCCCATCTAGTTAGTTTTTGTTACCTCCCTAGTTCATTTTCCTAAAAAAACAAAAACTCTTTTGAACTATCATACCACTAGTGGACTTTAATCGGGATTAAACCGGACCCAATTGACATCCCTAGTTGAAAGGGAGTGTACAACCGCTATATTTAAGTTGCCAAGGCATCTAAGCAGTTGAAATAGAAAGCACTTAACAGTGTGGCCTCATATAAACTACGAAGACAGTCTTGTGATGAAGTTGAGAGGAAAAGTTAAGGACTCAAATGAAATAGGCATGCATTTCTTTACGATAGTACAGCAGGAATTGCTGACATATTGGCCGACTCAGGTATAGCGTAACAACAAATAAGCATTCGAATCAAGCAATACAGCAAAGCAGACAACTGAACTATTTGTAATTCAGTAGGATTACACGTTGAGGGCACAAGCCAAGAAAGCATCCCACTCGCATTACATTTCACATGTGCTAAAACTCACTTGCTTACCATATCTTGCTGTGAAGCCTAGCTGCTATTGCAATGTTCTTTGAAGATATCGTCTGCATCCCGTGGTCGCAAATCTAGTTGTTGTAATTTATTCTGCACCATCTATTTAGGTAAAATTAATTTTAATCGCATGCACTGGTCCGAATTGATCATTAATGGTTCATCTAAACTAATGAAAGAAGGGTGTGTGCATACACGACAATACTCCCTCCGATTCTTTTTACTTTGCGTATAACTTTTTCTCAGTTTTCTCGTATTAGTCTGCGCGTTGCCAATTCCTAGCGCTGGTTTCCTTTTGTGCCCTGCCCCATCCGCCTTTGCCCTAATTAATTGGCAAATTAGTACAGAAAAATTAAACCAGTGCACTCCTTGGTATGCGGGTCAAGAGTTATGCGCAGAGTAAATAGAATCAGAGGGAGTATAACTGCTTCCCTGTATTTTTATGCTTGTTCGAGGTGCCAGCCCCAAAAGAACAAATATTTTGCTTGATGGGGTTGGCAGCTCCATAATTAAGAGAAGTATCAAATTAGTCATGCAACTTGGGAAGATCAAGAACACACAAACAAGTAATGAACAGAGGCTCGGAGCAGTGATGTAATAGCTAGCATCAGAAAATGTAGGGTAAAATGAACAAAAAGCAGCAGAACCACATGCTAGTTTGCTGATGTGTAATTAAGCATAGAGAACATTAAGCAGTCTGATGGAACCAACAGGTGGCATCAGAACAAAACTAAAGCATATTAACTATATGTGCACTGGTATGTAATTTAGCACATGTAACATGTTCACTGCCAGAAGTATGGCCCTACAGGTGCAAGCAGAATGATGCATCTCATGAAAAACTGAATGATGCCCTGAAGAAATTCAAAGGTGCGGTGCTTATGCTAGGAAAGTGAACGTAGGCGCCGGCCGTTGGATAATAGTACCTGATTCTCGGCGGTGTATGGGTATCATTGTCATACTTGATAGCTAAGGATCGTCGATGGTGCTCGTGTTGCGGTTGAGTTTGGGCCGGCTGTCGCCATCGCTGAAGCGGCTCCGGTGCTACGATTGCGGCGCCTGTCGACATACAAGAAAGCTCATTTGTGGTAAGTGAATAGTTGCATGATAAAGAGAAAAACCAAAGGAGTACAAATTGAAATAACCTGATGAGGCTGCGGCGTCGGTAAAGCAGGGCCGGTGGAGTTGAATATGGCGTCCGTGGAGCGGGTCCGGTGCAGTGGACGAAGCCTTCGGAGGGTGCGTTGTGCAGTGGTTTCGGTGAGGCAGATCTGTTGCAGCGGATGAGGGCTTGTATGAAGGGCCAGCGAAGGGGCGGACGAGGGAGTCAGTGAAGGGCCTACGCTGTGGTGGACAAGGGCGCCGGTTAAGCAGATCCTGTGCGGTGGACCATGATGGCGGTCAAGGAGATCTGGAGCGGTGGACAAGCCAGTCGCTGAAGCGGCTCCGGTGAAGTGGTGAGTTAGCAGTTGGGGGTTCCAAGGTGCGGAAGGTAGATCCGGCGGGGTGTGAGGTCCACTGCTGCGGCTGAGGACTAGATTCG
>NC_041380.1:338146279-338154372 GCF_002162155.2 Triticum dicoccoides | reverse complement strand
GGAGCTCTGGGGAAGAATGTTGGGGGCAAAGAGGGGAAAACAATGGAGTTACCAAAGCAGCCCTTTTCCGTTCATGTGGCAGGGGTAAAACAAGAATATCGCAGGGCTAAACTTTCGGGCGCATGATATTTCGATGTGAGCGGGAAGTTTGAAAGCTTTTGGCGCCTAAAATTATAAGTATTCTGCTCCCGTACGGCCGACTATGATATCATGGCCAACAATTTGTTTGTTTTGCACGCAAAAAAATGTGCAAGTTTTGAAAATCAATGTCTCCAACTCAAAACTTAGATTGTCCATTCAATTCAAATATGGATCATTGAGCTACTACAAGAAAATACCATCATACGGTCCAATTCAAATGAAATTCCAAATGTGTTTATCCTAAATATGATGACAAAAGCAAAATTGTGTATGTGTATGAATAAAGTGGATGATTATAAAGTTTGAACATGCCCGTATGTGTATATCTCTAGGTTTGATATATGAATTTGAAATCACGAAATCCCGGCTTAAAAAATGTACCTCTGTTTAAATGAATTACAAAAGCTAATGATGGAGTCGAATTCCAAAATTCCAATCTTAGGTTTGTAATTCTGGTACATCAAGGTATATCACGCATGTTCAAAAGTATCGTTATCTCATAGTACAAACTGCGAAACAAATTGATCAACCATGAGTGCACAATATCTCAATTACGCTAAAGTCCCTCAAATATAGACACCTCACTCTTTATCTGAAGTCAACCCCCCCCCACCACCACCACACATACACACACAGAGAAGTCGTTCTCTCCCCCAAACACCAACACACGAGCACATTAACAGCCCTCTCTCTTGTAATGTCCGAACCCCAACATAGGTCTCTATCACTTTGTCTCTCGGGCATGCACACATCTCTTCCCTCACTCTCTAGGTCTCCTGCTATCTCTCTTACCCAAGCACACGCACTATGTAGAGTGTATATTTCCCATACACACAAAACGTCGCCCCCAAACGTCTATCTCCCTAGTTATGTGGTTCTCGCGCACTCACCTCACACACCTCCCCCACTGCAAGCAAGCACACTTTGTCTCCTTGTGCACCACTCTCCTCTTTCTATCTCTCCCTCATGCGGACCCGCCCCAGCTCCTTCCCTGTATACATATATGTCGTGACTCTTTCCATAGCTCCCTAATGTATAATCATTCTCGATTTCACACATTGTTCTCTACACCATCTATTCTAGATCTCTCATGAAGTCCCTATCACGCACACGATGACTCGCTTCCCTTGCGTCTCTGTTCATAGGCCAATTTCGGACAACATCAACATTGTCTCCCTATCTATACGCCATTTATGGACACAAATGACCCCTATCGCCCCCTCTATTCCTCTCTCTCTCTCTCTCACTCTCTCTCTCTCCCTCTCTCTCCGGCGCTAGCTCTCTCTTTCTCTCGCTCTCACACCCCTCTCCCCCACACACACTCGATGTCTCTTCCAAATAGTCTGCTCCCCACGCCCGCACCCGTGCTATCTCGCTACTAAACATGTCACACCATTCCCCCTTCCCTTATACTAGGTTTACATCATTAGTGGTCTCTCTACTCCACATACACTCTCTCCCTCTCACACACAAACACGTGCACAAACACACACAAACACGCACAAACACCCATTTACCTGGATCCTCATATCCCTCATGTCTACATGTGTATCTCACACACTCACTCTCTAATTAGGTATATGTGTCTCCATGTTACACAACACAAAGCCCCATGTACATGTCTCTCTCTATCCTCCACACACATAGACACAAAGAATCTGTTATCATTGCCTCAGTCTCTAACATATCACACACGCACTCTCTCTCACACACAAACACGCTCAACAAGGGTTTCCCCATGAATAACTTACCGTCTATTGAACAGTCGTGGCAGTACGGTGAACACGAGACGTGAAAAAGAATAAATCTACATGTGCTTAGACCACCTAGTATGACTACTAGGACTAGAGCAAGCCAAAAAGCGCGCCGCCGTCACCCCCTCCTTGTCGGCGACGGGAAAATCTTTGTTTCACACAGTCGAGAAGTCATTGTGCTAAGGGCCCACATGCCGAGGCGTTGAATAGAATGTAGATGCTAGTTTACGGAAGCAAGTATCGATAATACGTTTGTATCTCCATCCTTATATTTCTTCTCTTATAAAAAACCGAGTTGGTGATGATGGATGTGTGCCATCTTGCAATATAGACCGTCCAATCTATATCTGACGGATGGAAATTAAACTAAAAGATACCCGTACCCCTCTTCACATTTGCAGACAAGGCCTTCCCTCGTTCATCCTTGTCTCCAACAAACCTCATTGTTGAGCAATTAAGAAAGGAAGCCTCTGGAACAAACTGGCCTGGTGGTCGCTGCCGGCGTCGTCAATCCCCATGCCTCCGCTCAGTCCGACCACCAACCACCACCACACCCCACTCCTCTTCACCTTATCTCATATTTCTCGAGATATCATTAGTTTTTACACATGGGATAACTCCCGCAAGGGTCAATCACAACAAGTGTTCTATAAAAAAATGCATCTTGATGTTCCGTGCAATGCACGGATCTTGCTAGTACTTCTACACAAGACTAAGTTGGTGATGCTGGTGTGTCTGCCATCCGTCGTTTCTGACCATTAGATCTACATCTAACGATTGTGAGGTAAGTTGTTGCCTTTTCTCACCAACATCCCACTTGTCTACCAATTTGCAGAAAAACCAATAATTAGTATCTTAAAACCAACCACATCCCTCCTTGACCTCACCAAAACAGCCCAAGGAATATATTCTAATTGAAACATAATATATCTCTAGTGACATATGTATATCAAAATTAGAGTGTTTTGTACCAAGTTTGTGAATAAGTATTATTCTAATTATGATTCGTTGCAACGGACATGAACATTGCTAGTATTTCCAACCATGCATTTCCTTTCCTAGTATTCCATAGTTTCGAGTTTTCCATCAAGATATTAGTCACTCATGGTTGATATTTACTTTCAATCATGTACACATATGCACTATGTAACTAGCCTTGCTTATTGGCTTCCAAAGTTTAACTTTCACTCCTACTTACAATATGTAGAGTATTTAACAAAAAACTACCACTTTCAACCAGCCCTAGGAGGAATCTATTGTAGAAAAAATAGCAAAAACATACCCAAAATTTCTTAATCCATGCCAAAAACTACCTAGTACTCATACCGATTAGGTTCGTTTAAACCCATTTATGACAGGGTTGGCCCACATGTCCGTGCTGACGAGGCAGCTTAAACCAACACATTTTGTTTGACCGTTGACATGAGGGACCCACATCTGACGTTCTATCCTGTTATTCCCCCTCAATCATTATTTTTCCTGAACATTACTTCAAACAGTACTGATGCGTGTTCGTCAGTGGCGCCGGTGATGAGCAAGTTGGTCGCCGCTCCGTCGGACGGGCCGGACGCCGTGCTGGCCTCCGCACGGGTTGGCAGGCTGGCCCGAGCGTGACTCACGAGCGAGCAAGCCGCCGCGCTGGCCTTCGCTCGAGCCACATGGCTGGCCTTAGTGCGGTGCGCGCGAGCAAGCCGCCGCGCTGCCTTGCCAATCTAGCTAGCAAACCTTGCAGACAAGCAACTGGACGGAGCTATCCTGGCTAGCTAGCGGTCGCGAGCGCCGGACAGAGCTGGCATCCAGGCTGCTGCAGCATGGACTCTGCACTGCCGGTGGTTTTGACCTCGTCTTCTGCCGGCGGCGGTGTTGGAAATATGCCCTAGAGGCAATAATAAAATGGTTATTATTTCTGCTACATTCCCCAACAGGTGGTAGCTGCGTCCCATGGCCGAGGATGACTAGATGGACGGGCCGGAGGTAGGAGGTCACTCGAGGATTTTTGTTGGTAAGAGCATGTACAATGGTTGATAAGGTAGTCTTATCTTAAGTCTGCCACGTATGCAAGTGGTGGTAGTTTCTTGGCATTTTAGTGGTTTCTTGCATTATTAGAGCAAGTACAATAGAGTTGAGTCAGCGGGCTATAAGAAATAAACTACTACTACATGTTGGCTATAAGATGGGCTGTAGATGACATGGCACTGGCTTATAGCCAGCAGCTGGCTATACTATTAACCATGCTCTTAGGGGTTTCTTGTAAGGAACAATGTACGTACTACTAGCGACAAAAGGCAATTCTAGGTTGCGTTGTACTCCAACGAGTACTACTAGTGGTCGCGGGAGTGTATACCTCGTTTTGTGGGTTTGATCCCGGCCGAACGCACGGTGGCCTTTTAAAAAAAATAGTACTACTACACTTCGCTGCGAGCCAATATTTTACACGGGTAGTTTGAGTTTTGAAGTCAAACGGACATGCGGCCCCACAATCTGGGTGCACTGGACAGCCTAGCCACGTGAACGGGTTTTCCTTCCCAGCATCCCGTGGCTCGCGTGCTCGCCCTAGCCGCACCTCGCTTGCAGTTTCCAGCTAGTATCATATTTAAACTAGCGCCACCCAATTAAGCCCGAGGAGCCGGAAAATTTTGGCGGGGCATTGGGAACTATGCAATATGGCTCTGTACGTAAAGTGCTCTACTACTACTCTGTAGCTTGTGACGTTGCATGCATGGACTTCACTCCATTATTGGCTCTGCTATAAAAGAAATTCCTCTTGCCGTGTTTTTTTTGAAACGGAGGCAAAAGCTTTGCTTCATCTCATTCATAAAGAAGGAACTACTAACAAAGTTCGACGAGATCCATTACACCTCCACAAATGGAAGAGAAAAGCCTAGTATCGTTGTATCAAATAACTCAAATGTTCTGCCCCCGCAGTAACTGTCACTGATAAACAGGCTTCTAGTGTGTGCGTGAGAGGAGCGGCTGAGTAGGCCAGCTATGTGAGAGGAGCGGCTGAATAGAGCACCGAGAGTACCCACTAGGCCACTACGCAGGTGTACTTCCCCTGCATTGATAGTACAACGATGGTTCTAGAGAACAGTAGTACCCTCCACTTCCAACTGTAGCTCCTTGGCCCTGGGATTCAAGAGTTCAAAACTGGTGCACTATACTAGACTAGACTAGAAGTATAGTACATCGCACTACTAGTTGAGAAAAGTAGTACTAGTACTGCTACAGTACGAGTACGTACTCCCCCATCACATAATGTAAGACATTTTTTGACACTAGTTGGCGTGTACAAAAAATGGCAAAAACATACCCAAAATTTCTTAATCCACGCCAAAAACTACTACCTAGTGCCAAAATTTCTTACTAGTGCTATTATTTACAGTATAATGCAATCCCATAACGTTCCATAATCCCTTTCTTTCAAAAAAATCACTTCTGGAGAGAAGATTGCTATCTCCACATGAGCTTCTCATAGGCCAGCGCCAAAGCATGCAGTCATGTGAGAGAGAGGGGAGACATCCATGCAACATGCAGAGAGAGGAGAACGTGGGCGGACAGCCAATGGGTTGCATGGGGCATTTATAGCTGCTAACTCCTCCCATCCATGCGCCAGGGGTATTTCTGTCCAGAAAGCATGCAGCGAGCCCCTGCCTTGGTATCCAGGTCTGCTCTTATGCGCAGAGTTAAAAGAATCGGAGGGAGTACTAGTAGTAAATAATAGCCTCACCCTTTCGTTGAGGAACGATCTACAGTTGGAAGGGACGAGGCCCTGCGGTTACTACGCTCTTATCTCCTCCTCGCCAGTTCCCCTCCCCCCGAAGAGAAGGCAGTTCGTTGCTGCTCCCATGGATTCGCCAGGCGGTTCTCCTCCTTGTCAGGGCTGAGAGACCTTGGACGACGATCCTGTGGGAGAAATCGAACTCCGCTCCGACGTCCTCACCGCCGCAAGACTCAGTGCTTCCTGCACCAACTTTTTCAAGACGCTGCTTAAACAGGCCATGCTTGTTGGTCTTCCATGCATCCTCGAGGAGAAGGTTCTTCTATGGGACAATCCTTCAAACATTCCACCGCTCCCTGGCCATGGTTGCACGTTGACTCCGCTAGAGTTGCCGACATTGAGAGGTCACTGAGCAGGTCAGTAATGGAGTTTGATCATGTAGTACATAGTTATTCCATTTCCATCCCGTAATTTCTCTGCTGCCCACCGTCTTATATATAGGTCTAGGTTGGTGCCAACAAAGATTGGATTGCATACCTCCGGCCGGATACCACCATCATTTTGCACAACATCCATAGCAGTGCGGCTGTTCCGGTAGACCCCTTCTCCACCATTGGGATCGGCCTTCCAGACTGGCTAGGCAAGAATATGTATGATGATGCCTACATGAGATTGAAGAAGATAGCAATTGCGGACCCGCCAACAAAGCGACGCGGCTACGACGATTACTATCTCATCGCGGTGTTCGACAGTAATGGCAGAGGCTGTTGGCAGCGGCAGATTTGTACCCCTAAAAGTTCGAAGACGCCGTGCGCCATCTAGGCCGCATCTTCGCGGTGACAAGCCAGGGGACTTGTTTCATCTGGTTGACATCCTACAGTACGGGAGATTACAAACGGAATGCACATACCATCATTTGCATCGCTAATGGCACTCCATTATTTTGCAGGGACCAGTCATCCCCCGATCAAAATAAGATCACCGATACTGGATGTGCATTTGCATCCGTGATTCGGTCTAACCTGGAACCTTGTAGCTGACTTTGGCATAATGGGATCAACTATCTTAGCAGTCGTTACCCATGGTACCACTGATGTGCAACATGGTCACATAATCTACCACGATTGGACCGTCACCATCTACCCAGGTATTCCATTTTTAACCCTCTAGCCTTATCTTTCATTATTGTACTAGTTGTATACTTTGTAGTACTAGTAGGAGTACTTTTTACCTTGGAGGACGCGTATAGCTAGCTAGGCCCTTGAATACTTGAACCCACTAGCTGCCACCATATTTTTTCCATGTCTTACTATCTCATCCATGTAGCCAAGAGTGGCTATATATAATAAGCCGGTTATTTTACTTCCTCTATACCGGAGTAGTACTATTTGCTGCACAGTATTACTGACCGCCACATTTGAGCACAACATTATTATGCATGGACCTTGACTATGTACGTCACCATGTATCTAGATCTGGGATGCCGCGTGTACCAGATGAACGGCGCCAAGTTCGGCCCCCGTGATGCTACGTGGGTGCCGAGGAACGCTCTTGGAGAGTACTCGCATTTCATCAGGGACAGCTACCCCATTGTGAAGCATATGCCACCTTCCGTTCATGACACGGAAGGCCTACCGTTCATGAAGCATGGTTGTGTCTTCATTGCGCACCGCCGGATGAACGACATGCTGGGACACGCTATGTAACGCCCCGAGACCGATGTGCCAGGTGTCCTCCAGTTATTCGCTGTTGTTGCCTTGTCATTGCTTGCGTGTCATGCATTGCATATCATGTCATCATGTGCATTTCATTTGCATACATGTTCGTCTTATGCATCCGAGCATTTTCCCCGTTGTCCGTTTTGCATTCCGGCGCTCCTATGTCACCCGGTGTCCCTGTCTACCTCTTTTTGTGTGTGGGTGTTAAACGTTTTCGGATTGGACCGAGACTTGCCATGCGGCCTTGGTTTACTACTGGTAGACCGCCTGTCAAGTTTCGTGCCATTTGGACTTCGTTTGATACTCCAACAGTTAACCGAGGGACCAAGAAGGACTCGCGTGTGTTGCAGCCCAATACCCCTCCAAAGTGGCCCAAAACCCACCTAAGACCTCTCCATCATCTCGGTCGTTGGATCACGATCGCGTGGCCGAAAACCGCACCTCATTTGGACTCTCCTAGCTCCCTCTACCTATATATATAGCACTTCCCCCGAATTTTCGGATCTTCCCCTACCCTAACCCTAGTCTTTGTCCTCCTCCAGCCGCCGGACGTGTCCGACCGGGTCGGACACGTCCGCCCCGCTTCCCCCAGCCTCTCTCCTCTTTCCACATGGCCGCCACCATCCCACCGCCGCCATGGCCCGCGGAGCCCATCCGGGGCCCGCGCGGGCCCAGATCCAACGCCGCCGCCTGGGAGCAACCCCGCCGCCCGGCTCCCTCCGCCTCGCCACGCCTCTCCTTCCGCGCCGCCGCCCGGAGCTG
>NC_041380.1:338123938-338146161 GCF_002162155.2 Triticum dicoccoides | reverse complement strand
GCCGGCGCCGCACCGCATCGCCGCGGCCGGCTCGCGCCTCGCCGTCCTCGGCCTCCCCGCGCCCCGAGCGCCACCGGCCGTCGTCGTCTTTGCCGATTCCGGCGAGTTCCGCCTCCGCCTCGGGAATCATGCCCCGAATCTCAGATCTGGATCCACTCAACGGTTGACTTTCTCCTCCCGAAACCCTAATTTTTATGCAACATTCATCATGTTATAACTCTGCATCCGTAGCTCCGATTTGTGCATGTAGCATATCAAAATGTTCGCCTAGACGAGTACATCATTTCATCTCATTGTATCATTTTCATTTGAGCTCATCTTGATGCCCGAAATTCTGTTGGAAGAGGGCTATGTGGTAAATTTGGCAGATCTGTTTCAGCAACTAGATATTTGTCATTTTTGCCATGTTTAATGTGTGCATGATATGATCCTGAGCTCTACATGAGTTTTGTTATATGCCATTCCATCTTTGCAGAGGTTCTTGCCATGTATTTTGGTGATATTTGTGGTGACTAGCACAAGCTTGCAAAGTAGCGTAATCGGTAATGCTGATTTCAGGGACTTAGAATTTCACTAAGTCATTGTCCTGATTTTGTTGTTATGCCAGATGTTCATGTTGTTTCCTAGTGATTCGTGCCTCTTTTGAGAATGATCAGTAAGGATGTTTTGTTAACATTGTGGTGCTCTATCAATCCATGTCTTTGTTTGCATTTATGGAGCACCCTAGCTTGAGTCAATCGAGCTCTACTTTTGCTATATCGTGAATCCTGGCAGATTGTTGACATGTTAGCGATTTTGCCGAGGATGTTGCTATTGATCCGTGCATGCTATGTTGTTGTTCCTTCCATGCCTAGCTCCTATGCCATGTATTCTTGATGGGTGTATGCTTAGTTGGTCATGACATGCTCTGTAGTGAGTGCATCGAGCTCGTAAACATGCCTACTCGTTAACTGTTTTGCATTCTCCAGTTTTTCACTAAGTCTGAGATCTGTTTATGCTTTTGCCATGTTCACATGCTTGCAATTGTTTTCTCTGATCCCTCTTGGCTCAAGGTCACTAAGGGACTTTTGTTAAGTGCTTTGAGTAGCTCCATACCATGCCTTGCTTTGCCATGTTAAGTTCCTGTAGCTTGTAGTTTGCATGCTCTAAAGTGTGCTTCCTGATGATAAATTCCAGACTTGTGTTAATTTCACTAAGTCTGAAATCTGTTATCATTTTACCTATCGAAATGTCTTGTAACTGGGATTCCGAGCCTGATCGGGTCTTCCCGCTAGAAGGAATATCCTTCGTTGACCGTGAGAGCTTGTGATGGGCTAAGTTGGGACACCCCTGCAGGGATTTTAACTTTCGAAAGTCGTGCCTGTGGTTATGGGCAAATGCTAATTTGTTAATGTTCGGTTGAAGAAAACCTAAAGTTGAACTTAACTAAAATACATCAACCGCGTGTGTAACCGTGATGGTCTCTTTTCGGCGGAGTCCGGGAAGTGAACACGATGTTGGAGTTATGCTTGACGTAGGTTGTTTTAGGATCACTTCTTGATCATAGTTTCTCGACCGTGCTTTTGCCTTCTCTTCTCGCTCTTATTTGCGTATGTTAGCCACCAAATATGCTAGTCGCTTGCTGCAGCTCCACCTCATACCTTTACCTTACCCATAAGCTTAAATAGTCTTGATCGCGAGGGTGCGAGATTGCTGAGTCCCCGTGACTCACAGATACTTCCAAAACCAGTTTGCAGGTGCCGATGTTACCGAGGAGGTGACGCAAACAGGCTTAAGGAGGAGCTCGATGAAGATCTTGTCCTTTGTGTTGTTTCGTTCTAGTTGATCAGTAGTGGAGCCCAGTTAGGACGATTGGGGACCTGTGTAGCATTTGGGGTAGTCTTCTTTTATTTTGGTTCCGTAGTCGGACCTTGAGTGTATTTGGATGATGTAATGCTTTATTCATGTAATTGTATGAAGTGGCGAGTGTAAGCCAACTATGTATCTTTTCCCTTATTGTATTACATGGGTTGTTTGCGAAGATTACCTCACTTGCGACATTGCTTTCAATGCGTTTATGCCTATAAGTCGTGCTTCGACATGTGGGAGATATAGCCGCATTGAGGGCATGACAAGTTGGTAATCAGAGCCTTCCCCGACCTTAGGAGCCCCTTGCTTGATCGAATCGCTGACGTTATTGAGTCTAGAAATGTTTTGAGTCATTTAGGAGTTATATATATCGGAGAGTTAGGACTTCTTTTTACTCATCAGTCCCTTCGTCGCTCTGGTGAGGCATCCTGACGTATAGTTTTGACTCTTCTCTCCTCAAATTTGACTAAAAAAATTAGGATCACGCGGGTATCTTGGAATCATTCCGATGGTTTTGTGACGAGAACATTGTTCTTGGTGCCTTCTGTCATTTAGGGGTTGTGGAAGTGTCCCGGGGAGTTGAGCTCCGAGGTGTTGTCGTCACAATTTTATTGTTGCAGTTCCGTAATACCTGAGATTAGTTTCGCCAACATCAAAAATCTCTTTTATGAAGTTGTTGGTGAGATAACCTCGACGCCACCCAGTACTGGGGCGGGAGTTCGGGAGTATTACCATAACGCGTATAACTGATGCTTTTCGAAGGTTGAGGTAGATGATTTCCGAAGGTTTCTTGGTTATGTGTTGAAGGATGGATACAACTGGATGTATGATTTGCTAGATTTGGGTGAGATATTATGCTTCCCCTGTATCCCCAACACCTGATTGCATAACCGGAAAATTTCGGGAGTTTATAAGTGGGAATTCAAGTAGCTCTTAGGATATCTTTCCAACAGGTGTATGATATGAAATTGGGGTTCGACGTCTAGTGGTCCGCCTATCCACGGTTGGTTTTAGAGTGGTCTCGTTGTGTCTTAAAGAGTCCTTGGATATGCCGACTCGGGGACACTTCGTATGTCATGTGCACTGCCTTGTACATGATGGTGCTATACGATCGAGCCCGTGTAGGCCCCACCACGAAAACTTCGGATGAAATCTCTATCATATGTTTATTCCGGCTTATTCTGCAAGCCAATCCTTTGTTTTGTTTTGAGTTGTGGTATTCGAGTTGCTTCGAAGTCAAATGTTGATTCCATACCTTTCCTAAGTGGTGTTCTCATACTCCTATGTGAATACTAATCCTTCTTAATCATCGAGATTGTGCTATCAATCCTTTTCAACCAGCGTGTTTCTCTTCGGGTGGATCCAAACATTTCAACATCCGCAAGATCAAGTATCAGTTCTTCCCAACGGTGTTTGTTTCATCCGCCTCCAAGTTGCCTTTGTTTTTCCCGCCCACCCACCCCTTTTTTCTCCGAGGACTCGGATTTCTTTATCAAGTATCCTTTTATTCTTGTGAAGTCTCTCCATTCTTTTCCGTCAATTTTCTTATCCGGTGATTCTCATGAAGATTCTAACGGAGCTTCAAGTTCGTCACTCTTCACTCATTTTCTTCTCCGCTGTATTCAAATCAAGCTTTGGTGTTGATCATATCCTTTTTCCTCGTTTCAAATACCTTCTCATGCCGGTGCACCTCATATTCATTCACTTCTCTCTATTTAATTGTTCCAGAGTGCTCAAGATATCTCGAAGATTCGTGTTTTCCACTCTGCATTCATTCAAGATCTTTCGAGGTTGTTATCTCATTCAGGTCATTTAATTCAACTGGTGCAACCTCTCTTTTAATCATTTCAACGGTGTTTCTTTTCAGCGGGCCCTAACCCACAGGTCTTTTCCCAGGATCTTACCTGACTCTTCTTATTTTCTCGGAGCTATCCTAAATTCTTGTCAAAGTTTGACATAAGTATGATTTATCATCGGTCAAATGTGTTTTCCTCCAAGATCTCTCAAATTCTTTTCATCGTTGGTTCAGCATTTCTAATTTTTCATCCCGGAGTGTCTCAGTGTTTCATGGTGGTGTTTCTCGTCGCCATTCTCTGTATTTGAAGACCGAAGAAGATTTTTCTCTCAATCTTGCTCCATTCTTTTCAAGATTCATGATGCTAGCTTGCCGCCATCCTTTCATAGTTTTTTTTGGATTGTGAGAACTCTTTTCACCTATCCGGAGCATTTCAAGAGTTTTTCAGTTTGTTTATCCGAAGGCCATCATTTCGGGATTATCCATTTCAGCTTTCAGCTCTCGTTCTTCAAAAATCTTACCGGTGCTTTGTTCAAGTTTTCTCTAATCAATTCGTGATCTCTTCGTTCTCTCATATATAAATTCTCTCAAGTATCTTCGTTCATTTCATAATTCTTCCCGGTGTTCCTTTATCTTCCCTTCGGTCATTTTAATTCTTATGGTGGTTCGTGCAAGACTCCTCTTCTTTCGTTATCATATCAATTCATCCGCTGTTTCGGTTCCACCGGTGTTTCGTTGAAGACCTTATCAAGTTGGTGCGATATCTATCTTAATCCTTTCTTCGAGAATAAGTAGTATGCCAAATCCGTTGTTTGTCATCAATTTAAATTGGTGAAGGATACGCATAACATAATTCTTACTCTTATTTCACTCAAGTGATTAATTCCTAATTCCGGAGGTTCATCAAATTCTCGATTCAAGTTGTCCATCTTTCTTTTCTGGAGCTCAAAGTTATTTCAATTATCATTCCAAAGATCCATCAAATCATTGCAAGGATTCACCTTGTGTTTTTCTACTCCTCTTTCCTTCCGTTCGATCATCCTTTTGTTTAACGGAGTTCTTCATGAAGGTTCTACATGATGGTTCATCAAGGATTTAAATTCCTTCTCGAAGTGCTCATCAAGATTCTTTTTAGAGGAACTCAAGCATTCTTCATCTTGCTATCCGGAGTGCAATTCTTTCTTCCATGTCATTAGAGGTGGTATTATGTCATTCTTGATAATTTGAGTTCATGTTTCATGATTCACATGTCGTTAAGAATGAGATATTTTAAATCCATCAGTCTCTTTTTTGGAGTTGTCTTGGGTTATATTTCACCTAAAGCCTTCCCTAAGGATTGTTGCTATCTATGGTGCTTATAAAGGACCCAAGTTCTTCTTTATCCTCCCGATGAAATACTTTCTCGTCTCCTTGTTGATATCAATCCAATTCTATTCCCATGAGTGGCAGGTTGTCACCTCATAATTTGAGATGTATTCCATAAGACCTTATCAACCTTATTCTTTTCGTTGGTGGTTTTCCAACAACTCCATCCTAGCTTTTGTTGTAAGCGTGCTCCCTCAAGATCTTGTTTTCCCTTCGTTCATTCCATTCCATTCTTACTCTTGTTATGGAGGCTTTGTGTTGTTGCTCTCTTCAACCCATCTTTTCGTTTTGTCAGGATTGTGTTCTTTTCTTGGTTTATCCATTTAACCGGAGTGTTGTGTCCTTTTGCTCAAGATCTTTCATTTTATCAAGTCTTCAATTCTTTTCAACCGAAGTGCTACCCGAATCGGTTCTTTCTTATTCCTCTTTCTTAACGGAGTGCTTTCAACTATGTTCTTCTCCGTTGCTTTCTTTCTTTCATTTTGCTCAACCTTTTCAAGGTTCTTTGGTTTCACTCATTCGTCAAAGAAGCAACTTAGTTTTACCTCTTCTCTTTCTCTTCCGTTTTCCCTCCGGTGCCATTCTAGATCTCGGTACGAGATCCTCTCATAGTGGTGGAGTGTTGTAACACCCTGAGACCGATGTGACAGGTGTCCTCCAGTTATTCGCTGTTGTTGCCTTGTCATTGCTTGCGTGTCATGCATTGCATATCATGTCATCATGTGCATTTAATTTGCATACATGTTCGTCTTATGCATCCGAGCATTTTCCTCGTTGTCCATTTTGCATTCCGGCGCTCCTATGTCACCTGGTGTCCCTTTCTACCTCTTTTCGTGTGCGGGCGTTAAACATTTTCGGATTGGACCGAGACTTGCCATGCGGCCTTGGTTTACTACCGGTAGACCGCCTGTTAAGTTTCGTGCCATTTGGACTTCGTTTGATACTTCAACAGCTAACCGAGGGACTGAGAAGGACTCGCATGTGTTGCAGCCCAACACCCCTCCAAAGTGGCCCAAAACCCACCTAATACCTCTCCATCATCTCGGTCATTCGATCACCATCGCGTGGCCGAAAACCGCACCTCATTTGGACTCTCCTAGCTCCCTCTACCTATATATATAGCACTTCCCCCGAATTTTCGGATCTTCCCCTACCCTAACCCTAGTCTCCGTCCTCCTCAAGCCGCCGGACGTGTCCGACCGGGCCGGACACGTCCGCCCTACTTCCCCCAGCCTCTCTCCTCCTGCCACGTGGCCGCCGCCGCGGCCCGCGGAACCCATCCGGGGCTCGCACGGGCCCAGATCCAGCGCCGCCGCCTGGGAGCAGCTCGCCGCCTCCACCACCTCGTCACGGCTCACCGCCGCCCTCTGTGCCGTCCCGCGCCACCGTCCAGCGCCGGCGCCGCACCGCACCACCGCGGCCGGCCCGCGCCTCGCCGTCCCTGGCCTCCCTGCGCCCCGAGCGCCACCAGCTGACGTCGTCTTTGCTGATTTCGGCGAGTTCTGCCACCGCCTCAGGAAGCGTGCCCCGAATCTCAGATCTGGATCCACTCGACAGTTGACTTTCTCTTCCCGAAACCCTAATTTTTGTGCAATCTTCATCATGCTATAACTCTGCATCCGTAGCTCGGATTTGTGCGTGTAGCATATCAAAATGTTCGTCTCGACGAGTACATAAATTCATATCATTGCATCATTTTAATTTGAGCTCATCTTGATGCCCGAAATGCTGTTGGAAGAGGGCTATGTGGTAAATTTGGCAGATCTGTTTCAGCAAATAGATATTTGTCATTTTTGCCATGTTTAATGTGTGCATGATATGATCCTGAGCTCTACATGATTTTTGTTATATGTCATGCCATCTTTGCAGAGGTGCTTGTCATGTATTTTTGTGATATTTGTGGTGACTAGCACAAGCTTGCAAAGTAGCGTAATCGGTAATGCTGATTTCAGGGACTTAGAATTTCACTAAGTCCTTGTCCTGATTTTGTTGTTATGCCAGATGTTCATGTTGTTTCCTAGTGATTCGTGCCTCTTTTGAGAATGATCAGTAATGATGTTTTGTTAACATTGTGGTGCTCTATCAATCCATGTCTTTGTTTGCATTTATGGAGCACCCTAGCTTGAGTCAATCGAGCTCTACTTTTGCTATATCGTGAATCCTGGCAGATTGTTGACATGTTAGCGATTTTGCCGAGGATGTTGCTATTGATCCGTGCATGCTATGTTGTTGTTCTTGCCATGCCTAGCTCCTATGCCATGTATTCTTGATGGGTGTATGCTTAGTTTATCATGCCATGCTCTGTAGTGAGTGCATCGAGCTCGTAAACATGCCTACTCATTAACTGTTTTGCATGCTCCCGTTTTTCACTAAGTCTGAGATCTGTTTATGTTTTTGCCATGTTCACATGCTTGCAATTGTTTTCTTTGATCCCTTTTGGCTCAAGGTCACTAAGGGACTTTTGTTAAGTGCTTTGAGTAGCTTCATCCCATGCCTTGATTTTCCATGTTAAGTTCATGTAGCTTGTAGTTTTCAGGCTCTAAAGTGTGCTTCCTGATGATAAATTCCAGACTTGTGTTAATTTCACTAAGTCTGAAACCTGTTATCATTTGCACTTTTGCCATGCTTGTTTGAACCTGTTAATGGATGAATTAGCCGTAGCTCAGTGTTCAACTTTTGTCAAGCATCTTGAGTGGATCCCTGCCATGTATTTTGTTGTCATGTTTGAGTGTTGTAGCATATTTATCTTGATGCATTTATATGGCTACTCGCTGATTATCACAGACCAGTGCCATATTTGTTCTTGCCATTTCCAAACCGTGCATCCGATTCCAGTGATCTTTATATCGATTTCAACCGAAATCATCTCACATTTCCAGTGGCACTCTTGGATTTCCATGTTGAGGCCAGGTTCAATCATTCCTTTGCAAATCTTGCATATGCATCGCATACCACATCCCGCATATCATACCATGTTCATGTGTTGGTTGTTTACTATGTTGTGTGCTTCTTTCCGGTGTTTGCTTCTTCTGGTTGGTTCCGTTAATGTCGCGTTTGTGAGGACCCATTCGACTACGCCCGTTTCTCTTCTTCATGGACTCATTTTTCTTCCTTGCGGGATTTCAGGCAAGATGACCATACCCTCGAAATCACTTCTATCTTTGCTTGCTAGTTGCTCGCTCTTTTGCTATGCCTATGCTGCGATACCTACCACTTGCTTATCATTCCCCCATATTGTTAAGCCAAGCCTCTAACCCACCTTGTCCTAGCAAACCATTGTTTGGCTATGTTACCGCTTTGCTCAGCCCCTCTTATAGCGTTGTTAGTTGCAGGTGAAGATTGAAGTTTGTTCCTTGTTGGAACATGTAGATGTTGTTCCTTGTTGGAACATGTTTACTTGTTGGGATATCACAATATCTCTTATTTAATTAATGCATCTATATACTTGGTAAAGGGTGGAAGGCTCGGCCTTATGCCTGGTGTTTTGTTCCACTCTTGTCGCCCTAGTTTCCGTCATATCGGTGTTATGTTCCCGGATTTTGTGTTCCTTACACGGTTGGGTTATAATGGGAACCCCTTGATAGTTCGCCTTGAATAAAACTCCTCCAGCAAGGCCCAACCTTGGTTTTACCATTCGCCACCTAGCCTTTTTCCCTTGGGAGTCGCACATCCCGAGGGTCATCTTTATTTTAATGCCCCCGACCAAGTGCTTGTCTAAGTGTTGGTCCGAACTAGAGTCCTTTGCAGCGCCACCTGGGAGAAACTTGAGGGCTGGTTTTAGTTGTATGGAGCGCTCATCCGGTGTTGCCCTAAGAACGAGATATGTGCAGCTCCTATCAGGATGTTGGCGCATCGGGCGGTCTTGCTGGTCTTATTTTACCTATCGAAATGTCTTGTAACCGGGATTCCGAGCCTGATCGGGTCTTCCCGCTAGAAGGAATATCCTTCGTTGACCATGAGAGCTTGTGATGGGCTAAGTTGGGACACCCCTGCAGGGATTTGATCTTTCGAAAGTCGTGCCTGCGGTTATGGGCAAATGCTAATTTGTTAATGTTTGGTTGAAGAAAACCTAAAGTTGACCTTAACTAAAATACATCAACCGCGTGTGTAACCGTGATGGTCTCTTTTCGGCGGAGTCCAGGAAGTGAACACGATGTTGGAGTTATGCTTAATGTAGGTTGTTTTAGGATCACTTCTTGATCATAGTTTCTCGACCGTGCTTTTGCCTTCTCTTCTCGCTCTCATTTGCGTATGTTAGCCACCAAATATGCTAGTCGCTTGCTGCAGCTCCACCTCATACCTTTACCTTACCCATAAGCTTAAATAGTCTTGATCGCGAGGGTGCGAGATTGCTGAGTCTCTGTGACTCACAGATACTTGCAAAACCAGTTTGCAGGTGCCGATGTTATCGAGCAGGTGACACAAACAAGCTCAAGGAGGAGCTCGATGAAGATCTTGTCCTTTGTGTTGTTTCGTTCTAGTTGATCAGTAGTGGAGCCTAGTCGGGACGATCGGGGATCTGTGTAGCATTTGGGGTAGTCTTCTTTTATTTTGGTTCCGTAGTCGGATCTTGAGTGTATTTGGATGATGTAATGCTTTATTCATGTAATTGTGTGAAGTGGCGAGTGTAAGCCAACTATGTATCTTTTCCCTTGTTGTATTACATGGGTTGTTTGCGAAGATTACCTCACTTGCGACATTGCTTTCAATGCGGTTATGCCTCTAAGTCGTGCTTCGACACGTGGGAGATATAGCTGCATTGAGGGCATGCACGCTATCCCTGATTTATGGCGCTTCAGCTTGGACGAGTCTCCATCGTGTGGAACCGGACTAGAAAGTTGTGACAATGATTCCCGTTGCCCACCGCTATGGATCGAGCCATCCATGAAGAACGCCTGGGCTTGGAACCTGGAGGAGGACATGTAGCCCATCTATAACGTGTAAGTGGAGTACGGTAATTGTGAACGGTAGCGCTGTGAATATATGTAGACTAGTCATGCACAAATTTATCACATGAGTTGGAGATGAACTTGTGTGGCATACTGGCATTTGTCCTTTAGAATTTATTACTAGTAAATGTGTTATGTGTATGTGCAACTTGTGTGGTTGTTGCACGGGCTCCAACACGCTCTTTGAGAAAAAGGTGGCACAACTTTGGATATACGTGACGTGGCGGCATCATACAGTAGCATCGTTCGCTATAGTTGTACTAGTACACTCCTACTAGGACGACAACTCCTATAAAACCTTGCGCTTGGCTCTTGCCTCTTCGGGAGGTTCAACAATTCGTACTCGTGTGAACCTTGCACTTGGCTCTTCGCCTCTTCGGAAGGTCCAACAATGATGATACTACAGTACAATATGCTTCTGGCAATCTGACACCGATTGAACTGCTGCACATCCACTTCGAGGGCGAGGGCGAGGGAGAGGGAGAGGGAGTGGGCGCTATAGTCAAAGCCCTCTCCTCGTCCTGCGAACCACCGCGCACGTGGGCGAGGGAGAGGCGTAGTAAGCAAGATTCTCCTCGTTCGGCGAGTTGACGGGACACATCAAAGCAGTACTAGTACTAGTAGTAGTAGTCCATATTGTGTCCTTTCCGATTAATATGGCTTAATTTGAAACGAGAAAAATACACTGGCGGTCAACGTATGTAACAGTACGCTCTTTACGGTCACTATATATAGTTTTGCGGCGATTATGCGATCACCAGTTCATCGCAGAGCACCGTATTGCACCCTACTGACCGGCCACATAGTCGACATGGCACTTTGTTGACTGGTTAAATTGTCACCTGGTTTGTGGGTCCCACCTATTAGTTGGCAAAGCAAAGAAATTAGTTAAACAAAACTGTACGCAGGCGCGACACGAGTCCAACCCTTGCGCGCGAACCGCCCTGGCTGTGTATGTGAGTGCATGGACATGTCCTCCCTCGGTCTTCCAACAAAGAGTGTACTACATGATGTACATCTACACTTCCAATGTGTTTAGCCTTTAATCTAAATCGATATTGATTGACTAATGCACCAACTTGTGCTGTAGGTATAGGCTACATGTCTATCCTTAATTACAGCATGTAACGGCCTTCATTTAATCTTTTTATCTCAATGGTCGCATGCACACATTAGTCTGCTACTTTTGGGCGTTAATTATGCCCTGGTCAATGTGTAAATCTCTAAATGTACAGTCTTTCACGGACGTAGGGAGTAGGTTGAGCACTTGAGCGTGAGCGTGTGTGTTGCGTCGTGTGCTGTTTGCCGCATGGGTGCGTGAGTGTTGCGTACGTCCATGTGTACGTGTGAGTGTTGCATGTTGCACACACGCATGCATGCATGGGGCTTACTCCCTCCCATTGGCATGTCCATTTGGCTATAGATTTCAACAAGTGACTAGGTACGGAGCAAAATGAGTGAAGTGAGCGTAGAGGCATAGGGATACTGTAGAAAGGAAGTCCTCACGATCCATTTATTCCCCATCTCGGTCAGAGAGAACTATTCAACTAGTCTTTGCAGTGAAGTGACAATACACACTGCAGCAGATGGGACATGTAATTAATAAGCTGAACCAGCGTGTTGGTGTTACTAAATCAGTCGGTTATGTTTGGTAGTCTCAAGTCATTGAAAGCATGCACAGCCCACATACCTTATTGGTTGATATGCCACCAAACAAAAAATGAGAAGGGAGTTAATGTACGGTGCCTAAGTGTTTTGGGATTATTTGGTTTTCGTAAGGTGACTTACACACCTAGACGGAGGGAGTAGTAGAATTGAGATTGAATGCACTTTCTTCCCCGTCTTCCACTCTTCTTCCTCCTCTCTTCTTCTTCCTCCTCTCTTCCCCATCGTTGGCCGCACACCATTTACCCCCGCTCACTGCTCGCCCGCCCGCACCATCTTCCTTCGTAGCTCGCCCGTACCATATCCCCCCGCTCACTGCTTGGCCACACGAGGAGAAGCTTCTTCACTCGCCCGCCCGAATCCACTTCCCCACTGGCTCACAGGCACCGAAAACCCCAATGGCAGAACCGACTGACACGCAGAGCCGTGATTGGAATTCCCTCCCCGATGTTCTCTTGGAGCACATCTATAGTCATATGGACCTACTCAGCACTGTCCGTCTGGCCGCATGCTCGGTGTCTTTGTACCGTCTACTCGTCTGCAACCGGCCGGCTCTTTTCAAGACACCCTGCTTGCTGATGGCTGATCCTCGCAGGTGGCCCAGACACCGACTTGACGATCCTACGGAGGTTGCCTTGGTGCCCCTCGACATGCTACCACTACCCGTCCACCTGTCCTTCATGTGCGGCCACTACTGGGCGGGCATGAAGGCCAACTGGATCGTTCTCATCCACCACACCGGTAGTCTGTGGCGTCTCGTGGATATCTACACCCAGCGAGAGATCACCCTTCCATCGTTGGATACCGCCGCCATCGAGCCTCGCGGCCCGCCGGACACTCCTGCCTACTACGCACGAGACGCGTCAAGCTTTTGGCTCGACCTCTGTTTGCAGAAAGTTGTAATCTGCGAAGTGCCCACACCATCAGAAGACTACATGGATTAAAAGCTCATTGCATTGTTCAACAAGGGATTAGTCTATCTGGAATGCGGTCACCATACATGGTTATGGCTCATCATCAATCCTGTTGAGGAAACATTTCTGTCTGATGCTATAGTGCATGATGGCATCGTTTACGCGGTCGACGCACATATTGGCTACCTATATTGGTGGAATCTATCATCGTGTAATTGTTCTATCTCATCTCATCTTTACCATATGAATACGACTGCCTGTTCATTTGTTACAAATTTAGAATGCATAGCATGTCTATAACCACATCATTGCTATATGTTCCTCTCATTTCCTAGATTTTTATGACCACACATGTTATTGTTAGAGTTGATATGAGAACAATTGGCATCTAATGATTGTTAGAATACATATTATGATCATAACATCATGATTGCTATATGTTACTCTCGTTTACAAGATTTTTATAACAACGCATGTTATTGCTTAGAGTTAATATGAGAACAGTAGTAGTAAGTGCTATGGTAAAATATGAGTAGGCACTGTCATAGCTGTTTTCCTCTCATTGTTACATGATGTTTGAACCATGACATATTGCTAGAATATGAAAGCCATTGGCTTATTTTTTAACTTGGGGTATGATTATGACCACGACATTGCAATTCTCTGTCTATGATATGTGTCACTGTTATAATAATCTTAATTCCACAAATACTCTAAATGATTGTTTATTTTTGTCCTTTTGGTATCCAATTTGAATTGTTGCAGCAGACACAAATGCGCTGGCCTTCATGATTCCAGGACCTGGAATCATACCAGCCGATGGGTGGTGGTTTATCGCTCGTTCAGCCGGCGGTCATTTGATGCTCATTCGCACATACCAAATTGACCAAACCATTACATCAAACCACATGCAGTACAATGTGTGGGGCGTTCATGACATTGATGGCTATGGCTGCTTCGTGTTCGAGAAAGATCCTAGCTCCATTGGGCCAGGCTTATTCAACTGGAGGCGGGTTTACAGCCTCGGCAACCACTCCTTGTTCCTCGGGCTCAATTATTCGATCATCCAACCAATCATCGATCATATCACCAGCGATGATTACTGTGCTATGCAACTTCCATTCGTGAGGGGGCTGTGTTTACACATCATACCATGGGTTTCATGAATCACCATATCCAAAGATTCGTCGACACAGCTTGTTGCCAGATAATCTTCAGTGTGTGAAAGGCATCAAGCTTCCATGCGATGGATGGCTTTTGCGAACCCGACATGTGGCGATGTGGTTCATGCCAACAGCAAATATGCACAACTTGATTCGTGTTGATATCTAGACTGAGCCATGTATTCTGCTGCTGTAGCACGCCCCTCTTTTGTTGGATATTATGTACTGTTGTTAGTTTGAAGCACTCCTCTGGTTTGAAGGATAGATACCTTCCTGAGATCAAGTGCATCCTAACTCACCTGTGTAGGATGTATTGATAATGATGATGGAGATGCTGTGCAGAAGCCATACACACACACACACACACACACACACACATAAACACTTCTGATCACGGGATCAGAATAATATTCTGATCACAACATGAACTTCCCGAGTAACGCGCCTGACCTTTCCTGAGTACTAGGTTGAACTTCAGCTAAAAGGTGTCCAAATGAGGCTTGCGATATACCGTTGGATAGCTATGGACATCAGTATCATGACCCAAGTTAAATTTTTGGCAAAATGTAAGCGGTTTAAGAGCAGTTTTGAAAACCGTTTTTTCTTCATATAAAAAACGTGAATCGTATTTTCGATCGCATTTTTAAACCGTTTATCGGAATGAGGCAAATAATATGGTGTTGGAAAGCTGCTGCAAACCGCTCCTTCCACATGTTGAAAGTTTTCTCTAATTCCCTACGGTTAAAGAGTAATTCGGAAAATCGTGAAATTTCACAAACCGAACACCCGAGTTCGTATTTTCGACGCCATTTCTAAACGGCTAATCCAATTGAGGCAAATAATATGGCATTGGAAAGCTTATGAAAATGCTCTACTTTTTTATGTTAAAAGTGTTTTCTAATTTTGAATGCTTTAAAAGTAATTTAGAAAACGGTACAAGTTCCACCGAGTTCGTATTTTCGAGCTAATTTTTTAACCGTACGTCCAAATGCAGCAAATGATATGGCGTTGGAAAGCTTGAAGAAATGCGAAACTTTTTTGTATATATTGTTTCTCGTAATTCTTTACAGTTTTATGTCAGTTTTTAAAATGGTTGAAAACGTATTTTTGACGTAATTTCTACAAACTTTATCGGAATGGGCAAATAATATACCGCTGAAAAGCTACGGAAAATGCGAAACTTTTTCATGTTGATGGTTTTCTCTGAATCCTGACCGTTTTCAAGTAATTTCGAAAATGGCGACATCATTCATTCTGCCTTTATCGCGAAACAGATTCTTCGAAAATGCACCGTGTGAAGAACCTGAACTTCTCGGCGCGTGTACCTGAACTTCACTCTATTTTTCATGTGATTTTTTTGCTCGTAGGTCTCCATCCACTGCTCGTAGCTCTCCATCCACTCACCGGAATTGAGCAACTGATATACCGGTGGAAAGCTGCTGTAAGCACTTAACTTTACCGTGTTGATCGTTTTTTCATACTCGCGACGACTTTAAAAAAAATTCATCTGAAATTCATTCAGTGTAGTAGGTGAACTTCCTGCTGTTTTCAATTGAACTTCTGTGACGTATTTTTGTTTGTAATTTTCTCATCCATTCGTCAGTTTTACACAAATGTTATTTCCTTTTGTACAAATCTCTCTCACAATAAGTTTTTTGACTTTCTTCGACGAAGGACTTGAACTTATAACAACAAAACTTTTTGCCTTTGCTTTTTTGTTCTTTTTTAATACAAAATGCACGCCGTGTATTACATGAACTTCTAGCAGTTATCAACCTGAACTTCTCTCGGTTACATGAAAATATTTGAGTATTTTTATGAATTTTTAATCTTATTTTTCTTAATCCTTTTTATGTATTTTGAAGCGCTCTATTTTTAATAGTTGAACTTCTTGTTTCCATTATTTAATAACGAGGAAAATATGAGTTTTCTATAATCATCGAACTTCTCCATCTTTTTAATATGGACTTCCTGGTTTTATTCCTTAATCCTTTTTTATGAAATTTTGAAGCGCTCTATTTTTTTAAAGTTGAACTTCTTGTTAATTTATTTTTGAACTTCTTGTTATTTTATTTTTGAACTTCTTGTTTCCATTCTTTTATAACGAGGGAAATATTAGATTTTTCTATAATCATCGAACTTCTCCGTCTTTTTAATATGGACTTCCTGGTTTTTTTTCTTAATCTTTTTTATGAAATTTTGAAGTGCTCTATTTTTTAAAGTTGAAATTCTTGTTATTTTATTTTTGAACTTCTTGTTTCCATTCTTTACTAACGAGGAAAATCTGAGTTTCCTATAATCATTGAACTTCTCCATCTTTTTAATATGGACTTCCTGGTTTTATTTTCTTAATCTTTATAATTTGAATTTTTTAATTTCTTTTTGAAATCAAATTGCTCCCAAATAATAACTGAACTTCTTTGTGGATTGAGAGAATTATTTTAAAATAAGAAAAACATTTTTTTTGTTTTCGAACATGGAAATACAAGGTGAACACGTCTCGCAATTTTTTTTGAATTTCTGTGGACAGAGCACGTGAATTTCTTGCAACAAACCTTTTAGGCTTTTAGTTTTGTATTCTTTTATTCTCTTCTGAAACACATTTCGTGTAGTAGTTGAACTTCCAGCTGTTTTCACCTTAAACTATTGTCACATTTTTCTGTTCGTAATTCCCCACCTATACATGGGAGTTGCACAAATAATATACCTTTGCAAACCTGCTAAAAAGACATAACTATATTGTGTACCTAACTTTGATCCATGTCCAAACAAAATTCTTGAGCTCTTATATATCATACTAAAACGATAGTCTTTTGTAGGCATATAAAAAATGTACAAAGCACGAAATCACATTCAAGCCACCACTGCACATATTTATCCTTCGCACCACTTCACAATTTTTTTTGCTTACACACTCTAATTGATTTTCGCTTCTATCTTTTAGATTGATACAAATGCAACTTTGTCATAGAAGCTAGGAAGGACCAATTATTGTTAAAGAAAGCTAGTGACGGGGGAGGGCCACCGTAGTGCAATTTGAGCATGCACACAAACAGAGAGAAAAATGATGTATGCAGAACTAACACTAGCATCAACACTTACACATGGATAGAGAGAAAAATGCCTTTCGCCGTTTTTTCAAACAATTGTAAGATTGCTGCGTAGTACACTGTTGTATAGTTGTCGTAGAACTTGTCATATCGCAGTAGTAGAACTTCCCCACGGCCGGCATATAGGCATAGTAGAACTTGGCTTATAGGCCTAGTAGAACTTCACCGTAACAAGCACTTCAAGTGCAGAACACACACACAGAAAACACTATAACTAATAATCCTAGCAATAGCAATTAGGAAGCAATGGCTAAGATAGACGAGAACATGGATACGCCAAAAAAACTTCTACTGGTGCACTGAGGCATTTTAGCAAACACGGTGTGTACACACAAACAACTGATGAATTAAAGAAGCAGAGGAGGCGCAATGGTTCGGAAGGTTGGAATTTTTTTTCTTATTTTATGTAAAATTAAAGACAACAAAATCACACTGCACTCACTTTTGCGCTTGCTTGTACATCCTGCATGCATTTGAGAACAAAACTGGGTTGTAAACATTTGTCATTTATTTGTCCAATTTTTTAATAGAAAACCACAATCGTCTGACCGAAGCACCATCTGTCGCATCCATATGATGAACTCATGTTTTTATTGTCATTTCAACTATGCAAATATACGCACTAGAACTTCTTGAAATAACATGTTGACAGGTACACAGACAAACAACACCCAAGTGCCGCAAATTCCACACATCTACTATAGCACAATAAAACATCATTTTCTTTCTTTTGTTCTATTCATGTAACTCCCTCCCGCAACCTCAGATACAAAAAATGAAACAATAGCCATGGATTAACCGGGCTTCTCTTAGCCTTTTTTGTTATGAACAATAGAATTGAAAGATGTAAGTTTAGAGCTGGTCCATGTGCACATGATAATAAAATGTATCTCTTTTCTAGGAACCAAATGTTTTTTATTCACCATGTGTCCTTATCCTCGTACACCACACATTTCTTATCCACAGCACGAGGCACTTTGACCCTTGTACGTTCTTCTTTTTTTCTGTCTTTTGCCATCTTTTCTTGGCACACCCAAATCAGTAGCAAGTTCAGAAAAAGAAAACTATAAACATGGGGAGAGGTGTCAAGGGAGCACGACGCACAAATGTTTTGTAGATGAGCCAGGGAAGCCGCCGAGCGCCCTGCGCTGCAGCAGGATAGGCTCGATGGAAGGTCAAAGTGTGGAGCAAGGTAAGGTCGATGGTGGAGAGTGAATAGGGATTAGTAGTATAGGTCCCAGGTGACTAGAGCCATCTCCATCCTGCTGCGAGGTCAAAGTTGTTGCGGGAGGCCGAAGCTACGGTGACATGGAAGCCTGTATGATGGGGCATGGAGCACCGGGAGTGACGATGCACAAATCATGCAGGCAGCAGAACATACACCTGAACTGAAAATTGCACTCTCTTGCAACATCTCCCTGAACTAAAATCTCTTTTGGACTGTTGGGTTTCTTCTTCTGCTGAAGCAGCCGCTCAGGGACGGCCGGTGCAGGAGCTACCAGTGGTAGTGGGGCGACCAGTGCAGCGTCAAGAGGTCAGAGGCGGTGGGGTTGGAGCTCTTGGGTGCACAGGAGACATTGAATCCACGAGCATGTGCATAGTAGCGCTAGCGAGCAGGTGTGGAACATGGCCTGGTGCGCCATCTAGAGCTCGGTGAGGGCACAAGGGATCCACTGTCGACGACTAGGGCAACAACAACCTGGAGAAGATACAGGCATGAAGGTCGCTGCTTAGGCCTCGGGCAGGTCACCGAGTGTGCTGCAGGAGACCCACGGCCACCACCTGGACGGACTTCTCGCGTGTGAGGCATTGGACTGCTCACTCGAGATAGATTGATGGGCCGCCGACGGCGGGCATGACTAGAGGCAAAACAACGAGGAGGCAGGGGTGGGGCAGAGTCGAGAGGCCGCGCACACAGTAGTTGGCAGCCTTCCTCGTCCACGGCGAGCACCTGGATGACCCTGATCCAGATCCTCTTGTTGGGGAAGAACCAGGGGAGGAGCGATGCGGCATGGGGATGGTGGAGCAGCGCCGGCCGGCGGTGGTCGGGAGGCTTGACGGGGCAGCTGTGCGCTGCGGGGTAGGACGACGACGCGTTGGGAGGAGAGAAGGCGGTGCGCCGGGGCGGCGCGCTGGGTGGCCGGGATGCGGCGCGCCGTGGGGCGTGGCGGTGGTGGTGGCGCGATCCAGGTAGGGCGGGTCCGGTGGCGCCGCGATTTGGGGAGATCGGCGGTGGGATCGAGAAAGGATGAGTCTCGGGGGGGAGGTGGTGGACCAGAGCTCGTGCGAGTGGGATTTTGCTTGCTCCAGATTCGGGAGTTCGGGAACAACCGATCGCCACCTATATAAGCGCCGTGATCCAAATAACTATTCTGATCCCGGGATCAGAATAGTGTTACTATATATATATATATATAAGTTAGGCTTTAAGTGCTTACTTGTTAGTTAAACCTATGTATAAATTGTGACACTAAATACGACTAGTAAGTAGTACAGTAGCAGTACTAGTATACGTCGGTCAAATTATTCATCATGTCCACACATTGAATTGATGTGACAACACGCTGCGCGTGAGGTGACGCAAGAATCCTGGCGGCGTGTTCGGGTATTCTAGACTTCAGATTTGGAGTATCACTTATCTGTCGAAATCTTTCATCATTCACTTAAAACAGTCGATTGATCATACACTGAGTACCATATAACTGGAATTACCGATGCAAGTCGAAGAAGGATTGACCCGTGCTGCCGGCTGGCGTCAAGTTCGATCCCACGGATCAGGAGCTGATCTAGCACCTTGAGGCCAAAGTGAGTGCTGATAGCGCGAGATTTCAGTCTCTCATCGATTTGTTCATACCAACCATCGACAGCGAGCACGACATATGTTACACCTAACCTGAGAAACTTCCAGGTAAGACACCGATCGGCCGTCTACTTGCACAAACATATTCCTTTGTTTATACCTCTATTTTTCTTTTTAGACGCAGACCTGGTGAAGCAATTACAATTTGACAGTTAATGAAAAGTGAAACAAGTGACTGCAACATGCCAAAGATGTTATGAAAATGCCAACTAGGTACACTAAAACCTGTATTCCACAATACTGCAGGTATCACACTGAGTGGCCTAAGGAAGCATTTCTTCCAACGCAATTCCAGGGCGTTCAAAAGGGGCGCGTGGACGCGTCGCAAGATATAGTCAGAGTGCGGCATGCACGCGATGTGGCACAAGACCAACAATACCTTGCCGGTGATGGTCAACGGCCGGCAGACGGGCAGCAAAAAAGCTTCTGGTGCTGCACGCCAACAAGAACTTCGACCAGCAGAGGACCAACTGGGTGATGCACCAGTACCACCTCGGGCGCCTGGAGCAAGAGAAGGAGCGGGAGCTGGTCCTCTGCAAGATTTTCTACCAGACGAACACTAGGGCCAGGAGTAAAAAGATTATAAGTTAGTTTGGTATTGGTAGTTGTACTACCTTTTCGTCCACAAGTTGGTATTGTTGTTAACGATCTTTTGGTATGAACTTGCATTTGCTTCCAACCATCATGTCGAGGGTCGACGTGGATATAAAGCTGAATCATTTGTTTCGAAACGAATTTTCAGGCACCTGATTTTTATTTGATGGGTAGCATAAGCACCCGCCGTTCGAATTCCCAATTCTCCAATTTTTTCGAAACAAGTGCATGCACTTATTATCACGATAAAAAAAATATCCGTGTTGCATCCCAGTTATCAGTCTGTACTTGCAGAATTCTCTCATTTTTTGAGCACGTATATTGTTTTTTCAGGTCGAGCAAGTTTCAACTGGGCTATAGATTGCCCAGGGTTGTTTTATTTTTAACAGGCCCAACCCATGACGACAAGGGGCACAAAGATCCAGCAGGTATCTACTGGCCTCTGGCCCGCCGGTGTTAGTTATATTTTGCCTTACAACATCTGTAGGCAGTTTTTTTACTGAATCAAACACACAACCAGGTTCTATTTTCTCTTGAAATGCATGTCCTACATCCATTTTCTAATCACTACCTATAGTTTTACTAGTTCATATACACGTATCATTATATTGAAAACACATAAAATTCCCTTTTCATATTTACATCCTTATTTTTGTTGTTTTATCCCACCCAGCGCTGATTTTTTTACCACCGGTTTTCCCTTAAACCAACTAAATTGTCCCATGTCTTATTTGCTTACAAAAACAAAACGATTTTTTTGGCAAATCAATAAGTTCTTAAAAAATGTTTATTATTTCGGGATTACAACAGTTCGGACTCTACCAAAATATGCGAAATAAGGTTGGACTTATTGACCGTGGTCCTGGGCAGAAAATGGGTTGTAATAAATTACTTAAGAATTAGCAAATGGACTGCAAATTTATAAAAAATAGCAAATGGGCTTTATGTTGTCTGCCAAGTTTATGCGTACACAAGGTTTCTCAAAAAAGAAACTTAGTCAACAATCGACTCTACCAGCGTCAGACCGTTAGATGTCAATTTAACGGCAATCGTGCTTCTTCAGTCTCTGATCTTCCTACCCCAGCCGCCCAAACCAGCGCCATCGGAACCGCCTGCTCCCGCCTCCCGTGGCCGGCAATGCTGCCGGGAAGGCCTCACGGCCCCATCATACTCGCATATCTGGCCTGTCTATCCCTCTACTCACCCACACCTCCTGTTATTCTCTGGCGACGGCAGCCGAACCAGTCAACCCTCGTACTCTCCACCGCGTGGGCATCCACTGCCGTGTCTTCCCCGGCTCCGTGTCGTTCCCTTCGTAGGCCTCGCCGTTATCCACTACCCTGGTGCTCTCGGCGCGGTGTGGTCAACAATGTCCATCCAACGACCGTAGTGCTTCTTCAACCTATGGTCTTCTTGCCCCAGCGCCCAAAGCAACGCCGGTCGTGCCGCATGCTCCTGCCTCCCGTGGCCGGCTGTGCTGCCGCGGAGGCCTCACCATCCCTATACTACTCCCACCGCTGGCCAGGCCATCCCTCCACTCACCCACTCCCCTGTTATTCTGCGACGACGGCAGCCTCACACCACAGCCGAACCAGTTAACCCTCGTACTCCTCTCCGCGTGGGCATCCACTGCCGCGTCTTCCCCTTCCTAGGCCTCGCCATCGTCCACCGCCATGGTGCTCTCGGCGCGGCGTGGTCAATGTGGTCAACGACCAACTTTCGTTGGAAGAGTACTGTACATGGCGAGGCTGACAGCTGGGTCCACGGCAGCCGCAAGGAAGTGCCTCCAGATTACGCGCAAAATAATTGTTCCTCCACCTGATAGTAGGGATCCACCGGACGGGCCACCAGTATTTCGTGGAAAACCTGTTTCCCCCCTGACTGCTGGGACCCACCGGACGGGCCACCGTATTTCGCGAAAAAACATTTGCCCCTGACTACTAGTACCCACCGGACGGAC
>NC_041380.1:338106917-338123818 GCF_002162155.2 Triticum dicoccoides | reverse complement strand
CCCGCTGTCAGCTCGGACCCACCGGAAGTGCCTCCTTATTACGCACAGAAAAATGAATACCCCCCCTGCTAGCTGGGACCCAACCTGGTGGGAGGCTGACTTGTGGGCCTACTAAGTTTGCGAGGATGGAGGGCTTTGTCAACTTAGTCAATATGAACGATTCTAGCTCCGGTGACCGTACGATGTCGATCCAACGGCCGTAGTGCTTCTTCAACCTCTGGTCTTCTTGCTCCAGCCGCCCAAAGCTGCGCCGGTCGTGCCGCGTGCTCCTGCCTCTCGTGGCCGGCTGTGCTGTCGCGGAGGCCTCACCGCCCCCTACTACTCCCACCGCTGGCCCATGCTATCCCTCTACTCACCCACACCCCCTATTATTCTGCGGCGACGGCATCCTCACACCGCAGCCGAACCAGTGAACCCTCGTACTCCTCTCCGCGTGGGCATCCACTATCACGTCTTCCCCGGCTCCGCGTCGTCCCCTTCCTAGGCCTCGCCGTCGTCCACCGCCTTGGTGCTCTTGGCGCGACGTGGTCAATGTGGTCAACGACCGACTTCCATCGGAAGAGTACTGTACGTGGAGAGGCTGACAACTGGGTCCATGGCCACAGCCCAGTTTTTTTGTGATTTGCCAAGTAAGTCACTTTGTCAGGCCTGTTGGGCTGCAAATCTTTCAAGACGAGGAGAGATTCATTCGGCTGGCCGAGAAAATGGCCCATCAGTAAGGAGAAATGGGTTGTACATTTTTAAAACACATCAAACCGGCAATTAGTTTAAAATATATTTTTTTCATTTCGAGATTTTAAATTACATTAATTTTTATGCGTGGAGAATTTGTTGGATTTTATATTGATAGACATTCATTTTTGAAATCAGTTTGAATGCGAGTCGAAATTTCGGGATTAAAAACAGTTTGGACCGCACCAAAATATGCAAAATTTCGTTAATTTTTTAACCGTGGCCACAATATGGGCTGTAATCGTAACAAAAAGAATATGGGCTCCAAAAAAACCTTAAGAATTAGCAAATGCACTGTAAATTATTAGAAATAATGGCAGATGGGTTGTATGCTGTTTTCCAGAGATTTGAGGCTTTCCTAAAAAAAGGTTGACGCACAAGCAATGACTGTTGGATGTCCATCGAACGTCCGTCGTGCTTCTTCAATCTCTGCTCTTCCTGCTCCAGCCGCTCAAACAAGCGCCGGCGGGACTGCCTGCTCCCTCCTCCCCGCGGACGGCTGTGCTGCCGCGTAGGCCTCACTGCCCCACCGTACTCCCATCGCTGGCCTAGCCATCCCTCTACTCACCCACACCTGCTGTTATTCTCCGGCGACGGCAGACGAACCAGTAAACCCTCGTACAGTCATATTCCCCTCCGTGTGGGAAACAACTACCGAGTCTTCCCTGCCTCTGTGTCATTCCCTTCCTAGGCCCCGCTGTCGTCCACCGCACTGGTGCTCTCGGCATGGACTGGTCAACGTGGTCAACGACCGACATGCATTTGAAGTGGACTGTACGTGGAGATGCCGATAACTGGGTCCACGGCCGCACGCAAGGAAATGCCTCCTTATTACTCGCAAAATGATGATTCCTCCACCTGACATCAGGGACCCACCGAAAGGGCCTCTGTATTTCGTGAAAAAAACATTACCGCCGCTGACAGCTCGGACCCACCAGCTATATCTTCGCACGCAAGGAAGTGCCTCCTTATTACGCTCAAAAAAATGAATACCCCCTGCTAGCTGGGACCCACCTTGGTGGGAGGCTGACTTGTGGGCCTACTAAGTTGACGGGGACGGAGCGCTTTGTCAACTTAGTCAATATGCATGATTCTAGCTCCAGTGACCGTACGATGTCCATCCAACGGCCGTAGTGCTTCTTCAACCTCTGGTCTTCTTGCTCCAGCCGCCCAAACCAGCGCCGGTCGTGCCTTGTGCTCCTGCCTCCCGTGGCCGGCTGCGATACGCGGAGGCCTCACCGCCCCCTACTACTCCCACCCCTGGCCAGGCCATCCCTCTACTCACCCACACCCCCTGTTATTCTGCGGCGACGGCAGCCTCACACCGCACCGAACCAGTGAATCCTCGTACTCCTCTACGCGTGGGCATCCACTGCCGCGTCTTCCCCGGCTCCGCGTCGTCCCCTTCCTAGTCCTCGTCGTCGTCCACTACCCTGGTGCTCTCGGCGTGGCGTGGTCAACGTGGTCCAGGAACGGCTTCCATCAGACGTGGACTGTACGTGGAGAGGATGACAGCTAGGTCCACGGCCGCAGCAAGGAAGTGCCTCCTTATTACGTGCAAAATAATTATTCCTCCACCTGACAGCGGGGACCCACCGGACGGGCCACCGTATTTCACCCCCTGACTGCTCGGACCCACCAGCTACATCTTCACACGCAAGGAAGTGCGTGACAGTCGGGACCCACCTGGTCGAAGCGTATGTAGCGTTGTCATTCTGGTCGCGAACGTGTACGTACATATATACTGGTCGATGTAGAGGCACGCACGTGTCGTAGTAGAGGCGCGCACGTAGCATGTACACGTACGTACAGCGGCCAAGGTGCAAGAAAGAAAATACGGCCACGTATGTGTACATACGGGCGGGGTCTCAAATGCCTACTGTGGCGACCCGACCCGAATGGATCAAGTCTACTGTGCTCCGGTGTCATCCCTGGATCAGTAATGCTGACACCACATAGTACAGCGAAGGATTTATAGCAGAGTGGCAATCACACACTTATTACAACGTTGTCTCAAAGAGAACTTATTGCAATAAATATGGCTTAAGGCCATCTAGTGTCGATAACAGCGGAAGACTCGGAAGATAAATGGGTCCATCAACTCCAACGGCATCACTGAGTATAGGGCCACGACCTAAAACACCTTAGTCGTCGTCTGAAAAGTCTGCAACATGAGAAGTTGCAGCCCGAAAACGGGTCAGCACATGGAATATGCTGGCAATGTAACACATAGAGAGTAATGGAATGAAACAGCTATACTATATGCATATATGGCTGGTGGAAAGCTCTATGGTTACAGTTTTGCGTAAAGCCAGTTTTTCCCTACTGCAAAGGAATAAATTTATTTAACTATCATGGTGGTTGTGAAACATCGAGAATGGTTGACAGCATTCTCAATCCCAATTAAAAATAATTAAAACCCAACAACATTAATTAGAAGTAACATGTTGAGATTCACATGATATTCAAGTACTAGATACTCAAGTTGTCCATAACCGGGGACACGGCTAATCATGATTAGTTTGTACACTCTGCAGAGGTTTGCGCACTTTTCCCCACAAGACTCTATGGTTGTGAATCATGTGCCTCTTGCAAAATCAACTTCCTAATCTCCGGGTCATTGGGCACATAAACACGGTCCTCAAACCATAAGGTATCGTTCTCATCCTCACGAAATCCCTTTGCTTTTCCTTCGCTCAATTTCTCTTTTATGGCAGCAATCTCCTTGTCAGATTTCTGGGCTTCTCTGATCTTATCCATCAATGTTGACTGAATCTCCAATGCTGCTACATAGCCTCTCAGAACTATTTCCAAACATAGCTCACGAAGGTTTTCTGCTAACTCCTTGGGTATTTTCCCCGTCATTAGAGTATTGACATGGCTCTTACGGCTCAATGTGTCAGCTACTACATTAGCTTTTCCGGGATGGTAATGTAATCTCATATCATAATCCTTGATGAGCTCCAACCATCTCCTCTGTCTGAGGTTCAACTCCTTCTGAGTGAAAATGTACTTCAAACTCTTGTGATCCGTGTACACCTCACAATGATTTCCAATGAGGAAATGTCTCCACATCTTCAATGCATGCACTACGGCTGCTAACTCCAAATCATGTGTGGCATAATTCAACTCATGAGGTTTCAGTTGTCGTGAAGCATACGAAACAACTCTCCCTTCCTGCATAAGCACTGCTCCAAGTCCTCGACGTGAAGCGTCGCAATACACCTCATAATCCTTGGTCTGATCTGGCAAAATCAATACTGGTGAGGTAACCAAACGTTTCTTCAACTCCTGGAAACTAGCCTCACACTCCTCAGTCCATTTGAACTTAGTATCCTTCTTCAACAACTCCGTCATAGGCTTCGCAATCTTTGAGAAATTCTCAATGAATCTCCGGTAGTATCCTGCGAGTCCAAGAAAACTCCGGATCTCTCCAACTATTGTTGGTGCTTCCCATTCGGTTACGGTCTCAACCTTTGTGGGGTCAACTGCTATACCTTCCCCAGATATAACGTGTCCGAGGAATCCAACTTCCTTCAACCAAAACTCGCATTTGCTAAATTTGGCATATAACTGATGTTCCCTTAGTTTCTCCAAAACCAAACACAAATGTTCCTTATGCTCCTGTTCATTCTTTGAATAAACTAGGATGTCATCAATGAACACTACGACGAACTTATCCAAAAACTCCATAAACACTTTGTTCATCAGGTTCATAAAATAGGCAGGTGCGTTAGTCAATCCAAATGACATAATGGTATACTCATACAGTCCATATCTTGTGGTGAATGATGTCTTAGGTATGTCCTGCTCCCGAATCTTCAATTGGTGGTACCCTGATCGCAGATCGATCTTAGAAAACACTTTAGCTCCTTGCAGCCGATCAAACAGATCGTTGATCATTGGCAGTGGGTACTTATTCTTGATGGTTACTTCATTCAATCCCCGATAATCAACAACCATCCTTAATGTTCCATCCTTCTTTTCCACTAGAAGTACGGGTGATCCCCAAGGTGAAGAACTTGGGCGAATGTAACCTTTATCCAATAACTCCTTAATCTGATTCTTAATTTCCACCAAATCTTTTGCTGGCATCCGGTACGGTCGCTTCGATATTGGGCCTGTACCTGGCAATAACTCAAATCAAAACTCAATGTCTCTATCCGGTGGCATGCCTTGTAATTCCTCAGGAAATACATCAGGAAAATCCTGTACCACTGGTACTTCTTCCTGCACAACTCCTGATAAGGAATTCACTTGATTCTTATTTGATCCATGTCGTGATACATACTTGATCCTTCTTCCTTCTGGTGTGGTAAGCAAAATTGACTTACTAGCGCATTCAATACTCCCTTCATACTGTGATAACCAATCCATGCCTAATATCACATCCAATCCTTGAGATTCCAATACTATTAGGTCTGAGGGAAAAACATAGTTACCAATCCTTAATGGTAACTGGGGTCACGTCTCGGAGGCATCTGAGGGTTTAGAAAAGACGAGAATTAAGAATAGAGTGAGGTCTAAAGGGAAAACACTACCCCAATGCACATGAGGCAAAAGCACACAATATCACTTCAATCAATCAAACAAGGGCTTACAAACGGTCTAAAACTATCGCAAAAGTGCTCGACTATAATGTTTACATGGGGGAAATACTACTACTATCTGGTGGTCATCTAGAAATTTGAACCGGTGGAAGACTCCATGATATCTGCTCCAGCTTCGTCTTCAAAGTCGGGTTCACTTGGATTCGAATCGGTGTCATCGATGATGATGTAGTTGTCCGGACATGCGATGTACTCGTCTTCCTCCTTGGATGCTAACTTCCTCTTGAGTTCTTCAATCTCCTGCTTAAGATCACCATTGTGCCTTGCTAGAGCTACGATCTCGTCCATGTAGTCCTTGTGTGTAGACTTCAGTTCTTCTTCTAGCTCGATGATCCTTGCCTTTGCATTCTTCAACTCTATCATATCATTGCACATCTGGTTCTCGTGGCGTCGAATGTGCTGGTTTAACTCCTGGATGAAAGATGCAATGGATCTATCCTTCTTGGTGCTGACTAACTCCCATTGTTCATCTCGGCGTCCGCAAATCTGGTAGATAGTGTCCTTGAGGTCTTCTTGATAAACTTCTCCAATGCGTCCTATGGTGATATGAGCTGCCATGCTCCTTCCCAGACTCCAGGTTGGTGCATTGAAAACACTATCTATGGGCTTCATGATTGGCGCGAATGTCCTTCCCGAAACGTGAGCTTGAATCTTCCAGCGCTCCTCTTCAGGCAGAGTGGCGTTGAAGGTTCCCGTGAAGCTTGGTAATCCAATGTTCAGGTACTTGGTGACTTCCTTCAAGTGAAATCCAAAAGGTGTGCCTTCATCCGGTTGAGCGTACTTAATCTTCGCGTGCGTCATACTAAAAGAGTAGAAAAGATGAGGAGTTAGAAAATGAGAAGAGAATGGTGATCTATGGCTTTAACTTAGTGGTCGTGTCCTACAGTCAGCGTGTGCTCTGATACCATCTCTGTGGCGACCCGACCCGAATGGATCAAGTCTACTGTGCTCCGGTGTCATCCCTGGATCAGTAATGCTGACACCACACAATACAGCGAAGGATTTATAGCAGAGTGGCAATCACACACTTATTACAACGTTGTCTCAAAGAGAACTTATTACAATAAATATGGCTTAAGGCCATCTAGTGTCGATAACAGCAGAAGACTCGGAAGATAAATGGGTCCATCAACTCCAACGGCATCACTGAGTATAGGGCCACGACCTAAAACACCTTACTCGTCGTCTGAAAAGTCTGCAACATGAGAAGTTGCAGCCCGAAAACGGGTCAGCACATGGAATATGCTGGCAATGTAACACAAGAGATTAATGGAATGAAACAGCTATACTATATGCATATATGGCTGGTGGAAAGCTCTATGGTTACAGTTCTGCGTAAAGCCAGTTTTTCCCTACTGCAAAGGAATAAATTTATTTAACTATCATGGTGGTTGTGAAACATCGAGAATGGTTGACAGCATTCTCAATCCCAATTAAAAATAATTAAAACCCAACAACATTAATTAGAAGTAACATGTTGAGATTCACATGATATTCAAGTACTAGATACTCAAGTTGTCCATAACCGGGGACACGGCTAATCATGATTAGTTTGTACACTCTGCAGAGGTTTGCGCACTTTTCCCCACAAGACTCGATCGCCTCTGTTTGGTTTCTCGCACTACAGGGTGTTTGAGAAGACGGATGACCGAGACACAGTCTTTCAAAAGCGCTAGCAGCTTACGATGGATAGACCGGCACACCTACTTTCCCCTACATCTGCTAGTCTACCCTGTAAGAGTTCGCACGACTTAATCAACTATGCCAGAGCCCATAATGGCTTGTGGCTGCACACGGAAGTTTCTAGCATGAAAGATCTTATGATCCCTTTGAGCCTGGGTGGCGGTCCAAAAAAAACAAGCAAGTCCTGATAGACATCAGGTGCCTCAATCCACCCAGATGTGTGTTTAAGTTGCCACCTTAGATAAACCATTAAAATTATCAACTCACATCTGTCATGGATATCACTCACCCAATCCACGTCTACTAGCATAGCATGGCATAATAAGCAAACGTAGAAGTAACTCCCAAAGGTTTCATAATAAACAGGTAATAGGTACTACCTCATCTACTTCCCATCCCACAGTTTAATTAGATCCTAATCATGCAGTGTGAGAGGATTGATCTAATGCAATAAAACATGGGTTGTAGAAAAGGTATGATCAAAGTGTTACTTGCCTTGCTGATGATCCGCGAGACCTAGGGTTTCGAAGTAACAAGCGGCGCAATCCGGGTGATCTATCGCAGACAAACAACAAGCACACAATAAGTACTCATCTATTGCACAGGTAAAACTCGAACAAGAGATCGAACCAGAAAGTTCAACTTAAGAACTCCGGTTGCAAAGAAAGAAAGAACTGAACAAAGAAACGGAAAACAAACGGCGGAAGAAAACAACTCGGTTCTAGCAAGTTGAAACTAGGTCAAATTTTATTGTAGCAAAAGCTTGTTCAAGTTGATTATACGGAACGGCGGTTTCGAAACAAAACTCCAGGCGCTTGAATCACCTGATTCCGATAAACGAGCGAGAAGATAAACTAGAATGAAGATCGGATCTGAGATCGCGATCGCGGAATAAATCCGACGAAAAGAAAAAGAAGAACGGTTAAACGAACGGACGTTCGTTAACCTAAAAGAATCCGGTGATCACGTTCGTTAGGACGAACGGTCCGGCGAACGGTCCAAAGGCAACTAATCGGAAAAGAAAACGAATCCGATCTAGGGTTTCAGAGAAGAAAACCAAAACGAAAAACCGATCTAGAAAACAGGAACGGTTTAGAAAAGAACCGGAAAGAAAACGAATCGTAAGAGAAGAAAAGAATCGGAACGATTAGAAGAAAACGATCCGAGGAAAAGAGACGCGGGGCAACCTCCGGCGAGGGGCTCCGGCGACAGCGGCGTAGGGCGGCGGCGTGGGCAAGGTGCGGCGGCGGCGGTGACGCAGGGCGGCGGCGGGGTGCGGTGTGGTGGAGGGCTTGGGGTTTTGATTTGATGGGTTTAGATGGGGGGTGTTGGGGTATTTATATTGGGGAGGGGAGAGGGAACTTGGGGTAGGGGATAAGAAAATAGAATAGGAAAAAGAGTCCTAGAAGAAAAAGGAAAACGGAACAAAGGAAAAAAAAAAGGGCTACGGACTTGGCCAAGGGTCAAGGGAGGGGCGGCCGGCTCCTGGAGTCCCGCTGGGACTCGGCGAGCGAGGCTCCTGGCGCTAGCGCACAGGGAGCTGGGGCGGCGGCTGGCCTAGGCCTTGGCCCGGCTGGCCTGGCTCCCTTTTTTTTTTAAATCGGTTTCGCGCGCAGAAAAAAAACAAAAGTGAACTAACCAAACTCCGAAAAATCTAAAGTAAATTTTCCCCGACTCCTAAAAATGAGCCGAACAAAATGAACTTTTCTCCGGGCCTAAAATGCAATTTTCGAAAACGCGCATTTTTTTCCTATCCAAATAAAATGCAAATCAACTCCGGCAAACCAAAATTTGATCTATTTATTAAATCTTCATTTTTCCTATATTTTGGGAAATTCATATTATTCCCTCTCTCATATTTGATATTGGAAAAATTATTGAAGATGAAATAAATAAATCAAATGATCCTATTTTCAAATTCGAGAAAACTCTCAAATATGAAAATAACGAAATCTTCAACTCTCTCCGAAGGTCCTTGAGTTGCGTGAAATTTCTAGGATCAACCAAAATGCAAGAAAATATGATATGCATGATGATCTAGTGTATAACATTCCAAATTGAAAATTTGGGATGTTACAAACCTACCCCCCTTAAGATGAATCTCGCCCTCGAGATTCGGGTTGGCTAGAAAATAGGTGAGGGTGGTCCTTGAGCAAATCTTCTTCTCTCTCCCAGGTGGCTTCATCCTCTGAGTGGTGGTTCCACTGAACTTTGCAAAACTTGATAACCTTACTGCGGGTAACTCTGCTGGCATACTCGAGAATCTTGACCGGCTTCTCCTCATACGTTAAGTCGTCCTTCAACTGAATGGCTTCGAGTGGCCCGGTATCTCTTAGCGGTACCTCCGCCATCTCGGCATGACATTTCTTCAGCTGAGAAACATGGAATACGTCATGAACTCCTGACAGTCCCTCTGGTAATTCCAACTTATAAGCGACTTCTCCCATACGTTGCAAGATCTTGTACGGTCCAATGAAACGCGGTGCTAATTTTCCCTAACTCCAAAGCGCTTAACTCCTCGAAGTGGGGATACTCGGAGATAAACTCGGTCTCCGGTTTCGTAAACTGTCTCCTTGCGTTTAGAATTTGCATAGCTCTTCTGCCTGGACTGGGCTACCTTGAGCCTATCGCGAATCAACTTAACTTTTCGTTCAGACTCCTTAATCAAATATGGTCCAAAGAATTGACGGTCTCCAACTTCGTCCCATGACAACGGTGTCCTGCACCTCCTTCCGTATAAAGCTTCGAAAGGTGCCATCTTCAAACTGGTTTGGTAACTGTTGTTATAAGAAAACTCCGCATACGGCAAGTTATCGTCCCAGCTAGATCCATAATCTAGTGGACAAGCTCTCAATATATCTTCCAAAATCTGATTGACTATTTCAGTCTGTCCATCTGTCTGCGGGTGAAAAGCTGTGCTGAACTCCAGTCTGGTTCCTAAAGTTTCATGCAACTGATTCCAAAACTTTGAGGTAAATTGGGTTCCTCTATCTGATACGATACACCTCGGATCTCCATGCAAACAAATGATCCTAGTCATGTATATCTTTGCCAACTTAGCACTGGTGTAAGTGGTCTTAACTGGAATAAAATGTGCTACCTTCATCAAACGATCAACTACTACCCATATCGAGTCATAGCCTGCTTTCGTCCTGGGTAGTCCTGTGATAAAATCCATGCCTATCTTATCCCACTTCCATTCGGGTATCGGTAATGGTTGTAACAATCCTGCTGGCTTCTGATGCTCTACCTTTACTCTCTGGCATACGTCACAAACTGCTACATATGCTGCAATATCCTTCTTCATTCCGGTCCACCAGAATGTTTCCTTTAAATCCAAATACATCTTGGTATTCCCTGGGTGAATCGAATACGGTGAATCATGTGCCTCTTGCAAAATCAACTTCCTAATCTCCGGGTCATTGGGCACATAAACACGGTCCTCAAACCATAAGGTATCGTTCTCATCCTCACGAAATCCCTTTGCTTTTCCTTCGCTCAATTTCTCTTTTATGGCAGCAATCTCCTTGTCAGATTTCTGGGCTTCTCTGATCTTATCCATCAATGTTGACTGAATCTCCAATGCTGCTACATAGCCTCTCAGAACTATTTCCAAACATAGCTCACGAAGGTTTTCTGCTAACTCCTTGGGTATTTTCCCCGTCATTAGAGTATTGACATGGCTCTTACGGCTCAATGTGTCAGCTACTACATTAGCTTTTCCGGGATGGTAATGTAATCTCATATCATAATCCTTGATGAGCTCCAACCATCTCCTCTGTCTGAGGTTCAACTCCTTCTGAGTGAAAATGTACTTCAAACTCTTGTGATCCGTGTACACCTCACAATGATTTCCAATGAGGAAATGTCTCCACATCTTCAATGCATGCACTACGGCTGCTAACTCCAAATCATGTGTGGCATAATTCAACTCATGAGGTTTCAGTTGTCGTGAAGCATACGAAACAACTCTCCCTTCCTGCATAAGCACTGCTCCAAGTCCTCGACGTGAAGCGTCGCAATACACCTCATAATCCTTGGTCTGATCTGGCAAAATCAATACTGGTGAGGTAACCAAACGTTTCTTCAACTCCTGGAAACTAGCCTCACACTCCTCAGTCCATTTGAACTTAGTATCCTTCTTCAACAACTCCGTCATAGGCTTCGCAATCTTTGAGAAATTCTCAATGAATCTCCGGTAGTATCCTGCGAGTCCAAGAAAACTCCGGATCTCTCCAACTATTGTTGGTGCTTCCCATTCGGTTACGGTCTCAACCTTTGTGGGGTCAACTGCTATACCTTCCCCAGATATAACGTGTCCGAGGAATCCAACTTCCTTCAACCAAAACTCGCATTTGCTAAATTTGGCATATAACTGATGTTCCCTTAGTTTCTCCAAAACCAAACACAAATGTTCCTTATGCTCCTGTTCATTCTTTGAATAAACTAGGATGTCATCAATGAACACTACGACGAACTTATCCAAAAACTCCATAAACACTTTGTTCATCAGGTTCATAAAATAGGCAGGTGCGTTAGTCAATCCAAATGACATAATGGTATACTCATACAGTCCATATCTTGTGGTGAATGATGTCTTAGGTATGTCCTGCTCCCGAATCTTCAATTGGTGGTACCCTGATCGCAGATCGATCTTAGAAAACACTTTAGCTCCTTGCAGCCGATCAAACAGATCGTTGATCATTGGCAGTGGGTACTTATTCTTGATGGTTACTTCATTCAATCCCCGATAATCAACAACCATCCTTAATGTTCCATCCTTCTTTTCCACTAGAAGTACGGGTGATCCCCAAGGTGAAGAACTTGGGCGAATGTAACCTTTATCCAATAACTCCTTAATCTGATTCTTAATTTCCACCAAATCTTTTGCTGGCATCCGGTACGGTCGCTTCGATATTGGGCCTGTACCTGGCAATAACTCAAATCAAAACTCAATGTCTCTATCCGGTGGCATGCCTTGTAATTCCTCAGGAAATACATCAGGAAAATCCTGTACCACTGGTACTTCTTCCTGCACAACTCCTGATAAGGAATTCACTTGATTCTTATTTGATCCATGTCGTGATACATACTTGATCCTTCTTCCTTCTGGTGTGGTAAGCAAAATTGACTTACTAGCGCATTCAATACTCCCTTCATACTGTGATAACCAATCCATGCCTAATATCACATCCAATCCTTGAGATTCCAATACTATTAGGTCTGAGGGAAAAACATAGTTACCAATCCTTAATGGTAACTGGGGTCACGTCTCGGAGGCATCTGAGGGTTTAGAAAAGACGAGAATTAAGAATAGAGTGAGGTCTAAAGGGAAAACACTACCCCAATGCACATGAGGCAAAAGCACACAATATCACTTCAATCAATCAAACAAGGGCTTACAAACGGTCTAAAACTATCGCAAAAGTGCTCGACTATAATGTTTACATGGGGGAAATACTACTACTATCTGGTGGTCATCTAGAAATTTGAACCGGTGGAAGACTCCATGATATCTGCTCCAGCTTCGTCTTCAAAGTCGGGTTCACTTGGATTCGAATCGGTGTCATCGATGATGATGTAGTTGTCCGGACATGCGATGTACTCGTCTTCCTCCTTGGATGCTAACTTCCTCTTGAGTTCTTCAATCTCCTGCTTAAGATCACCATTGTGCCTTGCTAGAGCTACGATCTCGTCCATGTAGTCCTTGTGTGTAGACTTCAGTTCTTCTTCTAGCTCGATGATCCTTGCCTTTGCATTCTTCAACTCTATCATATCATTGCACATCTGGTTCTCGTGGCGTCGAATGTGCTGGTTTAACTCCTGGATGAAAGATGCAATGGATCTATCCTTCTTGGTGCTGACTAACTCCCATTGTTCATCTCGGCGTCCGCAAATCTGGTAGATAGTGTCCTTGAGGTCTTCTTGATAAACTTCTCCAATGCGTCCTATGGTGATATGAGCTGCCATGCTCCTTCCCAGACTCCAGGTTGGTGCATTGAAAACACTATCTATGGGCTTCATGATTGGCGCGAATGTCCTTCCCGAAACGTGAGCTTGAATCTTCCAGCGCTCCTCTTCAGGCAGAGTGGCGTTGAAGGTTCCCGTGAAGCTTGGTAATCCAATGTTCAGGTACTTGGTGACTTCCTTCAAGTGAAATCCAAAAGGTGTGCCTTCATCCGGTTGAGCGTACTTAATCTTCGCGTGCGTCATACTAAAAGAGTAGAAAAGATGAGGAGTTAGAAAATGAGAAGAGAATGGTGATCTATGGCTTTAACTTAGTGGTCGTGTCCTACAGTCAGCGTGTGCTCTGATACCATCTCTGTGGCGACCCGACCCGAATGGATCAAGTCTACTGTGCTCCGGTGTCATCCCTGGATCAGTAATGCTGACACCACACAATACAGCGAAGGATTTATAGCAGAGTGGCAATCACACACTTATTACAACGTTGTCTCAAAGAGAACTTATTACAATAAATATGGCTTAAGGCCATCTAGTGTCGATAACAGCAGAAGACTCGGAAGATAAATGGGTCCATCAACTCCAACGGCATCACTGAGTATAGGGCCACGACCTAAAACACCTTACTCGTCGTCTGAAAAGTCTGCAACATGAGAAGTTGCAGCCCGAAAACGGGTCAGCACATGGAATATGCTGGCAATGTAACACAAGAGATTAATGGAATGAAACAGCTATACTATATGCATATATGGCTGGTGGAAAGCTCTATGGTTACAGTTCTGCGTAAAGCCAGTTTTTCCCTACTGCAAAGGAATAAATTTATTTAACTATCATGGTGGTTGTGAAACATCGAGAATGGTTGACAGCATTCTCAATCCCAATTAAAAATAATTAAAACCCAACAACATTAATTAGAAGTAACATGTTGAGATTCACATGATATTCAAGTACTAGATACTCAAGTTGTCCATAACCGGGGACACGGCTAATCATGATTAGTTTGTACACTCTGCAGAGGTTTGCGCACTTTTCCCCACAAGACTCGATCGCCTCCGTTTGGTTTCTCGCACTACAGGGTGTTTGAGAAGACGGATGACCAAGACACAGTCTTTCAGAAGCGCTAGCACCTTACGATGGATAGACCGGTACACCTACTTTCCCCTACATCTGCTAGTCTACCCTGTAAGAGTTCGCACGACTTAATCAACTATGCCAGAGCCCATAATGGCTTGTGGCTACACATGGAAGTTTCTAGCATGAAAGATCTTATGATCCCTTTGAGCCTGGGTGGCGGTCCAAAAAAAACAAGCAAGTCCTGATAGACATCAGGTGCCTCAATCCACCCAGATGTGTGTTTAAGTTGCCACCTTAGATAAACCATTAAAATTATCAACTCACATCTGTCATGGATATCACTCACCCAATCCACGTCTACTAGCATAGCATGGCATAATAAGCAATCGTAGAAGTAACTCCCAAAGGTTTCATAATAAACAGGTAATAGGTACTACCTCATCTACTTCCCATCCCACAGTTTAATTAGATCCTAATCATGCAGTGTGAGAGAATTGATCTAATGCAATAAAACATGGGTTGTAGAAAAGGTATGATCAAAGTGTTACTTGCCTTGCTGATGATCCGTGAGACCTAGGGTTTCGAAGTAACAAGCGGCGCAATCCGGGTGATCTATCGCAGACAAACAACAAGCACACAATAAGTACTCATCTAATGCACAGGTAAAACTTGAACAAGAGATCGAACCAGAAAGTTCAACTTAAGAACTCCGGTTGCAAAGAAAGAAAGAACCGAACAAAGAAACGGAAAACAAACGGCGGAAGAAAACAACTCGGTTCTAGCAAGTTGAAACTAGGTCAAATTTTATTGTAGCAAAAGCTTGTTCAAGTTGATTATACGGAACGGCAGTTTCGAAACGAAACTCCAGGCGCTTGAATCACCTGATTCCGATAAACGAGCGAGAAGATAAACTAGAACGAAGATCGGATCTGAGATCGCGATCGCGGAATAAATCCGATGAAAAGAAAAAGAAGAACAGTTAAACGAACGGACGTTCGTTAACCTAGAAGAATCCGGTGATCACGTTCGTTAGGACGAACGGTCCGGGGAACGGTCCAAAGGCAACTAATCGGAAAAGAAAACGAATCCGATCTAGGGTTTCGGAGAAGAAAACCGAAACGAAAAACCGATCTAGAAAACAGGAATGGTTTAGAAAAGAACCGGAAAGAAAACGAATCGGAAGAGAAGAAAAGAATCAGAACGATTAGAAGAAAACGATCCGAGGAAAAGAGATGCGGGGCAACCTCCGGTGAGGTCTCCGGCGAGGGGCTCCGGCGGCGGCGGCGTAGGGTGGCGGCGTGGGCAAGGTGCGGCGGCGGCGGTGACGCAGGGCGGCGGCGCGGGTGTGGGGTGCGGTGTGGTGGAGGGCTTGGGGTTTTGATTTGATGGGTTTAGAGGGGGGTGTTGGGGTATTTATATTGGGGAGGGGAGAGGGAACTTGGGGTAGGGGACAAGAAAATAGAATAGGAAAAAGAGTCCTAGAAGAAAAAGGAAAACGGAACAAAGGAAAAAAAGGGCTACGGACTTGGCCAAGGGGCAAGGGAGGGGCGGCCGGCTCCTGGAGTCCCGCTGGGACTCGGCGAGTGAGGCTCCTAGCGCTAGCGCACAGGGAGCTGGGGCGGCGGCTGGCCTGGCTCCCTTTTTTTTTAAATCGGTTTCGCGCGCAGAAAAAAAACAAAAGAGAACTAACCGAACTCCGAAAAATCTAAAGTAAATTTTCCCCGACTCCTAAAAATGAGCCGAACAAAATGAACTTTTCTCCGGGCCTAAAATGCAATTTTCGAAAACGTGCATTTTTTTCCTATCCAAATAAAATGCAAATCAACTCCGGCAAACCAAAATTTTGATCTATTTATTAAATCTTCATTTTTCCTATATTTTGGGAAAGTCATATTATTCCCTCTCTCATATTTGATATTGGAAAAATTATTGAAGATGAAATAAATAAATCAAATGATCCTCTTTTCAAATTCGAGAAAACTCTCAAATATGAAAATAACGAAATCTCCAACTCTCTCCGAAGGTCCTTGAGTTGCGTGAAATTTCTAGGATCAACCAAAATGCAAGAAAATATGATATGCATGATGATCTAGTGTATAACATTCCAAATTGAAAATTTGGGATGTTACACCTACTCGCGCATACGTATGGCCAGGGCTCGTGTACATGGCTGGGTCGGAATGGAGAAATAGCGTCGTCATCGTGTTCATGGGGAGGCAACGGAATGCGTCATGTTTGTGGGGAGGCAACGGAATGCGTCGTGTTCATCGGGAGGGCTTGGACAGAACAAGCGATGGAAACAAGGCCCGGCGTACCGCAGAAGGAAGGAAACAGCCTTGTGTTCGACCGGCCACGTTCAAAACGGGATCCTGTTCATCGGGAGGGGTCTGGCGTACCGCAAAACGGAGGAAATGGACCTCCTACGGTCGAAACGGGGGTCCTGTTGATCGGGAGGGGTGTGGGATACCGCAAAACGGAGGGAACGGACTTGTGTTGGAGCGGTACGGTCGAAATGGGGGTCTTGTTCATCGAGAGGGGTGTGGCGTACCGCAAAACGGGACTCCACGGGATACTGTTCATCTCCACCGTCGACCTCCTCCAGCCTCCACGGGCTCCTGTTCATCCAGCCTCCACCGCGCGCTACTCCACCGGCTACTGTTCAACCACCCCTCCACCGTCTACTGTTCATCCAGCCCTCCACACCATGAGGTCCTGTTCAACCACACCTCCATGGGCACCCCTCCACCGTCTACTGTTCATCCAGCCCTCCACACCACGGGGTCTTGTTCATCCACCCATCCACGGGCACCCCTCCACCGTCTACTGTTCATCCAGCCC
>NC_041380.1:338089660-338106492 GCF_002162155.2 Triticum dicoccoides | reverse complement strand
ATCCCATCGATCGGCTTCAGTTAGCAGCAGTAGCGAAGGAATCGCTCGATCGGATTCAGTTAACAGCCATCGATCGATCGCTTGGGTTCAGTAACGCGTAGCCTAGAGTGCAATCGCTCAGGTTCAGTTAGAGCCCAACGCCTCGTTCAGGTTCAGTTAGAGCCAACACCTCGCACACACGTGCGTACGTGTATGATAGAAACGCGCATCGCTCGGCCCCCGACCTCCCACCGTAACCGGGAACTCCCCAAAATTTTCCTCCCTCTCGCTTCTACCATGGTTTTTTCCATCATGGACGGCCCAAAGAATGTCATGCAGCTGCATCTCCGGCCCGCCCAGGACGAAAAGCCCATTTTCTGTCATGATTTTTTGTCATAGAAGTAGGAGCCCACCACATCTATGATGATACCGGGTTTTGTCAGAATTATAGTCATAGAAGTGTCATATGTATGACAACTTTTTTTCGTTCGGCCCAAAATGTCACGGATGTGTCTTTTTTTGTAGTGGAACTAGCTCCAGTTCATCAATGTAATGTAGGCATGTATTCCGAATATAGTCATACGTGCTTATAGAAAAGAACTTGCATGACATCTTTTGTCCTACCCTCCCGTGGCAGCGGGGTCCTTACAGAAACTAAGGGATATTAAGGCCTCCTTTTAATAGAGTACTGGAACAAAGCATTAACACATAGTGAATACATGAACTCCTCAAACTACGGTCATCACTAGTAAGTATCCCGATTATTGTCACTTCGGGGTTAACGAATCATAACACATAATAGGTGACTATAGACTTGCAAGATAGGATCAAGAACTCTCATATATTGATGAAAACATAATAGGTTCAGATCTGAAATCATGGCACTCGGGCCCTAGTGACAAGCATTAAGCATAGCAAAGTCATAGCAACATCAATCTCAGAACATAGTGGATACTAGGGATCAAACCCTAACAAAACTAACTCGATTACATGACAGATCCCATCCAACCCATCACCATCCAGCAGGACTACGATGGAATTACTCATGCACGGCGGTGAGCATCATGAAATTGGTGATGGAGGATGGTTGATGATGACGATGGCGACGGATTCCCCACTCCGGAGCCCTGAACAGACTCCAGATCAGCCCTCCCGAGAGGTTTTAGGGCTTGGCAGTGGCTCGTATCGTAAAACGCGATGAATTCTTCTCTCTAATTTTTTTCTCCCCGAAACACAATATATAGAGTTGGAGTTGGAGTCGGAGGAGCTCTAGGGGGCCCACGAGGTAGGGGGGCGCGTCCCCCACCCTCATGGACAGATGGTGGGCCCCCTGGCCTTCATATTTTGCAGGTATTTTTTTTATTTTCCAAAAAGTTGCTCCGTGAAGTTTCAGGTCATTCCGAGAACGTCTGTTTCTGCACATAAATAACACCATGGTAATTCTGCTGCAAACAACGTCAGTCTGGGTTAGTACCATTCAAATCATGCAAGTTAGAGTCCAAAACAAGGGCAAACGTGTTTGTAAAAGTAGATACGACGAAGACATATCAAGATGGTGATACAAGTGCAATACGGATGGTAGATATAGGTTTTTGTAATGTGAAAATATAAAAACAGCAAGGTAACTAATGATAAAAGTGAGCGGAAACGGTATTGCAATGCTTCGAAACAAGGCCTAGGGTTCGTACTTTCACTAGTGAAAGTTCTCTCAACAACAATAACATAATTGGATCATATAACAATCCCTCAACATGCAATAAAGAGTCACTCCAAAGTCACTAATAGCGGAGAACAAACGAAGAGATTATTGTTGGGTATGAAACCACCTCAAAGTTATCCTTTCTAATCGATCTATTCAAGAGCCCGTAGTAAAATAACACGAAGCTATTCTTTCCGTTCAATCTACCCTCGAGTTCATACTAGAATAACACCTTAAGACACAAATCAACCAAAACCCTAATGTCACCTAGATACTCCAATGTCACCTCAAGTATCCGTGGGTATGATTATACAATATGCATCACACAATCTCCAATTCATCCATTCAACCAACACAAATAACTTCAAAGAGTACCCCAAAGTTTCTATCGGAGAGTCAAGACGAAAATGTGTGCCAACCCCTATGCATAAGTTCACGAGGTCACATAACTCACAAGTTCATCACCAAAACATACATCAAGTGGATCACGTGATATCCCATTGTCACCACAGATAAGCACATGCAAGACATACATCAAGTGTTCTCAAATCCTTAAAGACTCAATCCGATAAGATAACTTCAAAGGGAAAACTCAATTCATCAAAAGAGAGTAGAGGGGGAGAAACATCATAAGATCCAAATATAATAGCAAAGCTCGCGATACATCAAGATCGTGTCGAATCAAGAACACGAGAGAGAGAGAGAGAGAGAGAGAGAGAGAGAGATCAAACACATAGCTACCAGTACATACCCTCAGCCCTGAGGGTGAACTACTCCCTCCTCGTCATGGAGAGCATCGGGATGATGAAGATGGCCACTGGAGAGGGATTCCCCCCTCCGGCAGGGTGCCGAAACGGTTCTAGATTGTTTTTCAGTGGCTACAGAGGCTTGCAGAGGCGGAACTCCTGATCTAGGTTTCTTTCTGGAAGTTTGGGGTTAGATAAGAGGTGTTGGAGTCGGGAACAAGTCAGGGGATCCCCGAGGCGGCCACGAGGTAGGGGGCGTGCCCAGGGGGTAGGGCGCTCCCCCACCCTCGTGGTGGCCTCGGGACTCTTCTGGCCCATCTCCGGTACTCCGTGGGCTACTTCTGGTCCAAAAATGATCTTCGTGAAATTTCAGGTCAATTGGACTCCGTTTGGTTTTCCTTTTATGTGATACTCAAAAACAAGGAAAAATAGAAACTGTCACTGGGCTCTAGGTTAATAGGTTAGTCCCAAAAATTATATAAAATAGCATATAAATGCATATAAAACATCCAAGGTTGATAATATAATAACATGGAACAATCAAAAATTATAGATACGTTGGAGACGTATCACAGGGCACCGTTGATTGCTGGCAAAACATTGAGATACTTTATTTTTATATTCTAGTAAATGCAAACCTCGTCTGAAATTCTTGAAACTTGGCATGCTATCATGGAGCGGCATCAACATGCTGTTGTAAATTTTTTGTCCCATTTGGGGCACATTTGGGTATATGTTTCTCAGAAACCAGAGCTTCTCACAACAATCATGATGGTTTCGGTAGGGAATGCCCCACCTTTGGGGACAAAACGATATCTGATGACCGACAAGTATAGGGGATCTATCGCAGTCCTTTCGATAAGTAAGATGTCGAACCCAACGAGGAGCAGAAGGAAATGACAGGTGGTTTTCAGTAAGGTATTCTCTGCAAGCACTGAAATCATTGGTAACAGATAGTTCCGTGACAAGGAAATTTGTAACGGGTAACAAGTAACAAAAGTAAACAAGGTGCAGCAAGGTGGCCCAATCCTTTTTGTAGCAATGGACAAGCCTGGACAAACTCTTATATAAAGGAAAGCACTCCCGAGGACACATGGGAATTATCGTCAACCTAGTTTTCATCATGCTCATATGATTCACGTTCGTTACTTTGATAATTTGATATGTGGGTAGACCGGTGCTTGGGTACTACCATTCCTTGGACAAGCATCCCACTTATGATTAACCCCTCTTGCAAGCATCCGGAACTACAAAAGAAGTATTAAGGTAAACCTAACCATAGCATGAAACATATGGATCCAAATCATAGCACGAAGCAACGCATAAACTAGGGTTTAAGCTTCTGTCACTCTAGCAACCCATCATCTACTTATTACTTCCCTATGCCTTCCCCTAGGCCCAAATAATGGTGAAGTGTCATGTAGTCGACGTTCACATGACACCCCTAGAGGAGAGACAACATACATCTCATCAAAATATCGAACGAATACCAAATTCACATGACTACTTATAGCAAGACTTCTCCCATGTCCTCAGGAACAAACGTAACTACTCACAGATCATATTCATGTTCATAATTAGAGGGTTATTAATATGCATAAAGGATTTGAACATATGATCTTCCACCAAATAAACCAACTAGCATCAACTATAAGGAGGAGTAATCAACACTACTAGCAACCCACAAGTACCAATCTGAGGTTTTGAGACAAAGATTGGATACAAGAGATGAACTAGGGTTTGAGATGAGATGGTGCTGGTGAAGATGTTGATGGAGATTGACCCCCTCCTGATGAGAGGATCGATGGTGATGACGATGGTGATGATTTCCCCCTCCCGGAGGGATGTTTCCCCGGCAGAACAGCTCCGCTGGAGCCTTAGATTGGTTCCGCCAAGGTTCCACCTCGAGACACACAGTGCTTGCCAAAGGATAATCTATTCAGGATCTTTCCAACACATAGTGCTTGCCAAAGGATAAAATGTAAAAAAGGAAAGCTGAAGATCACCATGACTCTTGTATAAAGTATAGGACAAAAATAAAAGATAGGCCCTTCATAGAGGGAAGCAGAGGTTGTCATGTGTTTTTATGGTTGGATGCACGAAATCTTAATGCAAAACAACGTCGCTTTATATTGCCACTTGTGATATGGACCTTTATTATGCATTCCGTCGCTTTTATTTCTTCCACATCACAAGATCGTATAAAGCTTATTTTCTCCACACTAATAGATCATACATATTTAGAGTGCAATTTTTATTGCTTGCAACAATGGCAACTTACTTGAAGGATCTTACTCAATCCATAGGCAGATATGATGGACTCTCATGGCAAAACTGGGTTTAAGGATATTTGGAAGCACAAGTAGTATCTATACTTGGTGCAAAGAATTTGGCTAGCATGAGGGGGAATGGCAAGCTCAACATGTTGGATGATCCATGCCAATATAATTTATTTCAGATACGAGGAAACATAACCCATTACATTGTCTTCCTTGTCCAACATTAACCTTTTAGCATGTCATATTTTAATGAGTGCTCACAATCATAAAAGATGTCCAAGATAGTATATTTATATGTGAAAACCTCTCTTTCTTTATTACTTCCTATTTAATTGCAACAATGACTAAAACTATGTTTGTCAACTCTCAACAACTTTTATTCATCATACTCTTTATATGTGAAGTCATTACTCTCCATAAGATAAATATGATCTCTTTATTTCTTTTTATTGTTTCTCTTTTCTTTTATTTTTATACCCTCAAGATCATAGCAAGATAACCAAGCCCTTGACTCAAAACTAATCTTTATTATATATAGCTCACGGACTCGATTACATAGAAGGATCATAAAGCAAAACACAAAACTAGATCATACTAAAACTTTATTCTACTAGATCAAGATATTACCAAAAGAATCGAACTAAGAAAAACGGGAAAGTTAAAAGTGTGATGGTGATACGATATCGGGGCACTCCCCAAAGCTTGGTAGTTGCCAAGGGGAGTGCCCATACCCATGTATTTATGTCTATTTCTTTGGAGGTGGTGATTAAGGGATTGTTGATGACGTAGGCTTGTCGTCCAACATCAAGCGTAGGAGGTGCTCCAACTTACGAATAATGCCCTTGAGTGCGGTAATATGTTCTTGCAACAAAATATTTTCATGAGTTAGATACTTGTTCTACACTCGAACTATTTCAATCATCTTGAAAGCTTCAATTTCAGTAGGGGTAAGAAGATTGTAATGAGGTTGAAGAATGTCTTCTTCTTCTGCTGCCAGAGCTTGATCCTCCATGGCCTTCTTGATCCTATCATCCTTGTTGATCTCCCCGAGTTCTTCTCTCTTCAGCTCTATCTTCATTAGCCAAGCATCGTCACCCTCGTTGTTGGAGGAGGGGGATGACATGATGCCTGGCCTTGACAACTCTGGCAGAAAACAGCTCGAAACAAAAGCAGAGGATTTTTGTGTGATATAGTGGTCAAAACCTTCAAGAGACTGTATAATGAATTTTACCGACCAAAAGAAGTATCGTGCAAGAAAACGGAGTCCGGAGGGCACACGAGGTTCCCACGAGGTAGGGGGCACGCCCAGGGGGGTAGGGCGCGCCCTCCACCCTCATGGATTCCTCATGTCCTTTTCGGACTACTTCTTAATTTCCTATTTTCTTAAATATTCCAAAACGGAGAAAAATTGCTATTAGAACTATTTTGGATTCGGTTTACTTACCGTACCACGTACCTATTCCTTTTTGGAGCCTGAAACATTCTGGAAAGTGTCCCTTATGTATTCCTCCGGCGTCACGGTATCAACTACATTAGTTTCAAAATTTATAGGATTACCTGAGATATAATGTTTGATTCTTTGACCGCTCACCACCCTCAGATTTGTGCCTTCGAAGTTGTTGATTTTCATGGCACCGGAACGATAGACCTCCTCGATAACGTAAGGACCTTCCCATTTAGAGAGGAGTTTTCCTGCAAAAAAAATCTTAAACGAGAGTTGTATAACAATACATAATCACCTACATTAAACTCATGTTTTTGAATCCTTTTGTCATGCCATCTTTTAACTTTTTCTTTAAACAGTTTGGCATTTTCATAGGCCTGGGTTCTCCACTCATCAAGTGAGCTAATGTCAAATAGTCCCTTCTCACCGGCTAGTTTGAAATCATAATTGAGCTCTTTAATGGCCCAATATGCTTTATATTCTAGTTTGAGAGGCAAGTGACATGCTTTTCCATAAACCATCTTATACGGAGACATACCCATAGGATTTTTATATGCAGTTCTATAGGCCCATAATGCATCATCAAGTATCTTGGACCAATTCTTTCTAGACCTATTAACAGTCTTTTGCAAAATTAATCTGAGCTCTCTATTACTCAGTTCTACTTGACCACTAGACTGTGGATGGTATGGAGATGCAATTCTATGATTAACATCATACTTAGCAAGCATTTTACGAAAAGCACCATGAATAAAATGTGAACCACCATCAGTCATTAAATATCCAGGGACTCCAAACCTCGGAAAAATAACTTCTTTAAGAATCTTAATAGAGGTGTTATGATCAGCACTACTAGTTGGAATAGCTTCTACCCACTTAGTAACATAATCAACAACAACTAAAATATGTGTATACCCATTAGAGGAAGGAAACAGTCCCATATAATCAAAGCCCAAAATGTCAAATGGTTCAATAACAAGTGAATAGTTCGTAGGCATTTCTTGACGTCTATTAATATTACCAATTCTTTGACATTCATCATAAGACAAGACAAACTTACGGGCATCCTTGAAAAGAGTAGGCCAATAAAAACTGGATTGCAATACCTTATGTATAGTTCTATATCCAGCATGGTGTCCTCCATAAGCCTCAGAGTGACACTTGCGTAGGATCTGTTCCCGTTCATGCTCAGGTACGCAACATCTAATGACACCATCTACTCCTTATTTATAAAGGTGTGGATCATCCCAGCAGTATGTCTTAAATCATAGAAAAACTTTTTCTTTTGTTGGTATGTGAAACTAGGTGGTATAAATTTAGCAACAATGTAATTAGCATAATCAACATACCATGGAGTAGTACGAGAAGCATTTATGACAGCTAATTGTTCATCAGGAAAGCTATCATCAATAGGTAGTGGGTCATCAAGAACATTCTCTAACCTAGACAAGTTGTATGCAACGGGGTTCTTAGCTCCCTTTCTATCAATAATATGCAAATCAAATTCTTGTAGTAGGAGAACCCATCTAATAAGTCTAGGTTTAGCATGTTTATTTTCCATAAGATATTTAATAGCAGCATAATCAGTGTGAACAATTACTTTAGAATCAACAATATAAGGTCTAAACTTATCACAAGCAAACACAACTGCTAACAATTCTTTTTCAGTAGTAGCATAATTTCTTTGGGTACTGTCTAGAGTTTTACTAGCATACTGGATAACATTTAATTTCTTATCAACTCTTTGTCCTAGAACAACACCTACAACATAATCACTAGCATCACACATAATTTCAAAGGGTAAATTCCAATCAGGAGGCTGAACAATAGGTGCAGAAATCAAGGCTTTCTTAAGTATTTCAAATGCTTCTACACAATCATCATCAAAGACAAAAGGTACATCTTTTTGTAAAAGATTAGTCAGAAGCCTAGAAATTTTTGAGAAGTCTTTAATGAACCTCCTATAAAAACCGGCATGACCAAGGAAACTTCTTATACCTTTAATGTCCTTAGGACACAACAACTTTTCAATAGCATCAACTTTAGCTTTATCAACTTCAATACCTCTTTCAGAAACTTTATGCCCCAAGATGATACCTTCATTAACCATAAAGTGGCACTTCTCCCAATTCAAGACAAGATTAGTTTCTTCACATCTCCGCAAAACTCAATCGAGGTTGCTTAAGCAATCATCAAAAGAAGTTCCATACATGGAGAAATCATCCATGAAAACCTCAACAATCTTTTCACAAAAGTCAGAGAATATAGCAGTCATACATCTTTGAAAGGTAGCAGGTGCATTACGTAAACCAAAAGGCATACATCTATAAGAAAATGTACCAAAAGGGAAAGTAAAGGTGGTCTTTTCATGATCCTCTTTTGACATAGGTATTTGAGAGAAACCAGAATAACCATCTAGAAAGAAAAAATGTTTATGTTTGGATAATCTTTCTAGCATTTGATCAGTGAAAGGTAAAGGGTAATGATCCTTTTTAGTAGCTTTATTTAGTTTGTGGAAATCAATTACCATTCTATAACCTGTAACAACTCTTTGTGCGATCAATTCATCTTTATCATTAGGAACAACAGTAATACCTCTTTTCTTAGGGACACAATGGACAGGACTTACCCACTGACTATCAGCAACATGATAAATTATACCTGCCTCGAGAAGCTTTAGTATTTATTTTCTTACCACTTCTTTCATCTTAGGATTTAACCGTCGTTGGTGATCAACAACCGGTTTAACATCTTTCTCCAATTTTATTTTGTGCTGGCATAGAGTGGGACTAATGCGTGATACGTCCATTTTGCATCATGCTTTTATATTGATATTTATTGCATTATGGGATGTTATTACACATTATGTCACCATACTTATGCCTATTCTCTCTTATTTTACAAGGTTTACATGAAGAGGAAGGATGCCGGCAGCTGGAATTCTTGGCTGGAAAAGGAGCAAGTATTAGAGACCCACTCTGCACAACTCCAAAAGTCCTGAAACTTCACGGGAGCACGTTCCAGAATATATAAAAAATATTGGGCGAAAGAAGTACCAGAGGGGGTCCACCACCATCCACGAGCGTGGGGGTCGCGCCCTACCCCCTGGGCGCGCCCCCTGCCTCGTGAGCCCCTGGCAGCCCTCTGATGCCCATCTTTGGCTACATGGAGTCTTTCGTCAAGGAAAAAAATCATAAGCAAGCTTGTGAGACGAAACTCCGCCGCCACGAGGAGGAACCTTGGCGGAACCAATCTACACTACAAAAAAAGACACATCCGTGACATTTTGGGCCCAACGAAATTTTTTTCTGTCATACTTATGACACTTCTATGACGATAATTGTGACAAAACCCGGTATCATCATAGATGTGGTGGGGTCCTACTTCTATGACAAAAAATCATGATAGAAAATGGGCTTTTCATACTGGGCAGGCCAGAGACGCAGCTGCATGACATTCTTTGGGCCGTCCATGACGGAAAAAACCATGGTAGAAGCGAGGCTGAGGAAATATCGGGGTGTTCCCGGTTACGATGGGTGGTCGGGGCCAAGCGATGCGCGTTTCTCTCGTACACGCACATGCGTGGGTGTGAGGCGTTGGGCTCTAACTGAACCCGAGCGAGGCGTTGGGCTCTAACTGAACCCGAGCGATTGCACAGCAGGCTACACGTTACTGAACCCGAGCGATCGATCGATGGCTGTTAGCTGAACCTGATCAAGCGATTCCTTTGCTACTGCTGCTAACTGAAGCCGATCGATGCTGTGTTTGGATGAACAGTGAGTGTTGCTGGGGGTTTGGATGAACAGTTCCCGGTGGGGGTGGATGAACAAGACCCCGTGGTGTTGCCTCTGGATGAACAGGACCCCTATCGATCGAAACCGGTTGGGGCTGGATGAACAGGACCCCGTGGAGGGCAGGATGAACAGGACCACCCCGTGGAGGGCTGGATGAACAGTAGACGGTGGAGGGCTGGATGAACAGTAGCCCATGGAGGGGTGGTTGAACAGGAGCCCGTGGAGAGGGCTGGTTGAACAGTAGCCGGTGGAGTAGCGTGCGGTGGAGGCTGGATGAACAGGAGCCCGTGGATGAACAAATGCAGGTGGAGGCTGGAGGAGGTCGACAATGGATGAATAGTAGCTTGTGGAGGCTGGAGGGGGTTAACGGTGGAGATGAACAGTATCCCGTGGAGTCCCGTTTTGCGGTACGTCACACCCCTCCCGATGAACAGGACCCCCGTTTCGACCGTAGCGCTCCAACACAAGTCTGTTTTCTCTATTTTGCGGTACGCCACACCCCTCCCGATGAACAGGACCCCTGTTTCGACCGTAGGAGGTTCGTTTCCTCCGTTTTGTGGTACTCCAGACCCTTCCTGATGAACAGGATCCCATTTCCAACATGGCCGGTCAAACACAAGGACGTTTCCTCCGTTTTGCGGTACGCCAGGCCTCATTTCCATCGGTTGTTCCGTCCAAGCCCTCTCGATGAACACAACGACGCATTCCATTCCGGCCCAGCCGGTTGGCTTCCCATGAACACGACGACGACGCAGTTTCTCCATTCAAACCCAGCCATGTACACGAGCCCTGGTCATACGTATGCGCGAGTAGGCGTTCGAGACCCTGCCCGTATGTACGTACGTGGCCGTATTTTCTTTCTTGCACACTGGCCGCTATACGTACGTGTACATGCTACGTGCGCGCCTCTACTATGACACATGCGCGCCTCTACATCGACCAGTATGTATGTACACGTTCGCGACTAGAATGACAACGCTACGTACGCTTTGACTAGGTGGGTCCCGACTGTCAGGCTTCCTTCCGAGCGAAGATGTTGCTGGTGGGTCCCAGCAATCAGGGGGGTGAATCGTTTTTTTCCCCGGACTCACTTCCTTGTGTGCGAAGATGTAGCTGGTAGGTCCCAGCAGTCAGGGGGAAACGTTTTTTTCACGAAATACAGTTACCCGTATGGTGGGTCCCTGCTATCAGGTGGAGGAATGATTATTTTTCCCGTAATAAGTAGGCACTTCCTTGCGACCGTCGTGGACCTAGCTGTCAGCCTCTCCACGTACAGTACTCTTCTTATGGAAGTCATTACTTGACCATGTTGACCACGCCGCACCGAGAGCACCAGGGCGGTGGACGACGGCGAGGCCTAGGAAGGGGACAACTCGGAGCTGGGGAAGACGCGACAGTGGAAGCCCACGCGGAGAGGACTACAAGGGTTCACTGGTTCGGCTGCGGTGTGAGGCTGCCGTCGCCGCAGGGCCTGGCCAGTGGTGGGAATAGTAGGGGTTGTGAGGCCTCTGCGCCAGCACAGCCGTCCATGGGAGGCAGGAGCATGCGGCACGACCGGCATTGCTTTGGGCGGCTGGAGCAAGAAGACCAGAGGTTGAAGAAGCACTACGGCCGTTGGATGGACATCGTACGGTCACTGGAGGTAGAATCGTTCATATTGACTAAGTTGACAAAGCACTCTATCTCTGTCAACTTAGTAGGCCCACAAGTCAGCCTCCCACCAAGGTGGGTCCCAACTAGCCGGGGGAGTATTCATTTTTTTGTGCGTAATAAGGAGGCACCTCTGGTGGGTCCGAGCTGACAGTGGTGGAAACGTTTTTTTCACGAAATATGTTGGCCCGTACGATGGGTCCTAGCAGTCAGGGGGAAACATTTTTTCGCCAAATACGGTGGCCCATCCGGTGGGTCCCTGCGTCAGGTGGAGGAATAATTATTTTTCGCGTAATAAGGAGGCACTTCCTTGCGGCCGCCGTGGACCCAGCTGTTAGCCTCTCCACGTGCAATACTCTTTTGATGAAAGTCTTTCCTTGACCACGTTGACCACGCCGCGCCGAGAGCACCTGGGCGGTGGACGACGGCGAGGCCTAGGAAGGGGACGACGCGGAGCCGGGGAAGACGCGGTAGTGGAAGCCCGTTCGGGGAGGAGTACGAGGGTTCATTGGTTCGGCTGCGGTGTGAGGCTGCCATTGCCGCAGGGCCAGGCCAGCGGTGGGAATAGTAGGGGCGGTGAGGCCTCTACGGTAGCACAGCCGGCCACGGGAGGCAGGAGCATGCGGCAGGACCGGCGCTGCTTTGGGTGGCTGGAGCAAGAAGACTAGAGGTTGAAGAAGCACTACGGCCGTTGGATGGACATCGTACGGTCACTGGAGGCAGAATTATTCATATTGACTAAGTTGACAAAGCACTCCGTCCCCGTCAACTTAGTAGGCCCACAAGTCATCCTCCCACCAAGGTGGGTCCCAACTAGCGAGGGGAGTATTCATTTTTTGTGCGTAATAAGGAGGCACCTCCGGTGGGTCCGAGCTGACAGCGGGGGGAATGTTTTTTTCGTGAAATACGTTGGCCTGTCCGGTGGGTCCCAGCAGTCAGGGGCTAGTCTAGATCCCGCCAGGAGTAACGACCACCGGCGGGTGTGTCCGGGGCTTAGTAAGGCCACAAGTGTGTGGGAGAGAACTTATAGCCCATTTGAGATTTGTAAGAATGTGCAACCAATTTCTGAATTGTAACGGAATTTACTACAGCCCATTTAGAGTTTGTCAAAAGTACAGCCCATTTCAACCAACCGTTCAAAACAGAATTCAATAAAAATTTCCCACATTTTGATGGGATCCGAAATATTTTTATCCCGAAATTCCTAGTCAGATTAAATACAATTTCAATATAAATTTATATTACGTAAAAATCCAACGAAACATCGCCCTCGCAGCAATTAATGAAATTAAAATTTTTAATATCCAAAAATAATATTTTATAAAGTAATTACGTGTTTGGTGCATTTTTAATAGTTACTACCCAGTTTTTATAATTACATTCCATTTATTATTTCTTAAAGCCCATTTTCTTGTTAAGCCTAATGCATCCCTCCTAGGAAAGATTTGCAGCCCAGCGGGGCGAAGAATAACAATTTGACCTTGCCTGGGTATTCCTAAAAAAAGTATAGTTGGGCTAGCCGTTTTCAGCTTGAAAAAAATTAAGATCTGGGCTGGATATCTGGCCTGGGCTAGAAGGGCCACAACCCGCCCAGTTAATAGATGTAGCGATGTTTCCATTGTTGTTCAGAGGAGAAAAAATAATATCTGGGCTAAACATCGCTCAAGAAAAACTCTGCAGTGCTCACACCTCAAAAACACAAATACTGCTCGAGCTGCTTGGTCCCACCTGTCGGCCGCTTCTTGTGCAATTCTCTCGTTTATTGACTACATAGGTTGACAATGGTGTGGGACCATGATGTCAGGAAACCAGGAGGAAGCAAAAAAAAATATAGTTTTATATACTAATAAGGAGGCACTTGCGTACGTGTAGCTATGGCCCTGGTGGGTCCTCACTGTCATCCTCTCCAAGTAAAGTCATCTCCTCATCCTCATGTCCGTTGACCATGTTGACAATGCGAGATGGTGGTGCCACGATGAGCGCAACAACTCGAAGGATGACGGAGAGGGCCTCGCGGGCCCTACGGATGGTCTGATACAACGCCCGCTGCTCATTCGGGAAGCTAGGATCATAGGGCCACATGTCCGCGACGGCATTGTCGTTCACTTGGTCACCGGCGCTTGTTGAGGAGACGGAGGTTGTAGCATAGGTCCTCCTGCGCTGGTAGCTCTTCCGCCATTAGGGCATCGAAGTGTGGCCGCACCTTTTCTATGGTGAACACGGCATGAACCAGCTTGGACAGTGGCGCCGGCTCCTGGTCGGAAGCTACGTCCATCGTCTGATTGTCGTTGCTCAGCTCGGCGAGGTAGCTGGCGAGCCAGCATGTCCGGCTGCTGGACCGACCCGCTGCCAAGCACGAGTCTGTTTGTCTGCCTTGGCCCACCCAGACTGCCTCCCTTGCTCATGCGCGCTTTCCGCCTGAAACGGTCAGCGCCGCCCGCCCCGCTTCCCAGTGCATGCGATTGCTCTGCCTTTAAACGACACAAGTGTCGTCCGTCCGTCCTTCTGCCACCCACATTAATGATACATGGTTGCCGAGGCGGCTACTCCGGCGCCACACGTCCGTCCCACCGCCACCCACCATTGCTATATAAACTGCTGCGCCGGCCATAGCCGCAGTCATCCGCATTCGTTCCTATTCTCCTGTCCACACCACTACTGCCCACCATGGCTTCCTCGCGCTCTAGTGCTCTTCGGGACGGGTGGACGGCGGACCACAAGGAGATGGCAGCCATTGCTGCCGACTGGCTGGCCAGCAGGTAGCTGGAGGACGATGACGTCCCAATGGAGAACATGGTAGTCGACGATCCGACGCCAACCCCCTCCTCCGCGCCATCCTCTCCGGTGCATTGGACCATGACCATGACCATCGGCGAGGCCCGTGCCCAATATATGGACACGGTGAGGCAGAAGCGTGAGGAGCAGTTCTGAGAGGCGCAGGCCGACGCCGCCTATAAGCACCATCTCCTCCAGGAGCACCTGCAGGCGGAGGAGCAGATCACCGTGGAGCGGGCGGAGCAGGAGGCGCTGCTTGACTCGTACCGCTCCACCCGCGAGGGCTGCCTCGAGCGCTGGCAGTACCGCATGCGGGTGGCGGAGGTTGCGGCCGCCTACAAAGAGGGCGATGAAGCGGGCGAGGCGCTCTTTAGCGAGACCAAGGACGAGGCATAGGACAATGCCGGCGCCGATGAGTCCCTGCTCCACTGGCATCGACGAGGCCCTACTCCGCCAAGGCCCCGTGATGCCAACAACGAGGCAGAGGACACAGCCGGCTCCGCCGAGGCCCCACCCTTCGGCAATGAGGGGAAGGATTTCCCCTGCTCCGTCGAGGCGCCGCCCACCGTCAACGAGATAGAGGACATCGCCGGCTCCGCTGAGGCCCCACCCCGCTGCCAATGAGGCCGTGCCACACAGAAAACGAGGAAGAGTAGAACACGGTAGGTCGCCGCCGCTCAGGTCCAAGTAAGGCCACCGCTGCTACCCTCCGGTTGTTGGCACTGAGCTGTACATCATGGAGAAATTCTATGATTACAGTATGATTGAAGAGCGCTCCGTGGTTGAGCAAGCTCATGAGATATAGTCATTTGCTAGAGAACTTGAGCACTTCAGTTGTATGCTACCGGACAAGTTAGTTGCCGGAGGTATCATCACTAAGCTTTCTCCTTCGTGGATCTCATTGGCACTCTTGATGTGGAAGGAAAGGCAAGAGCAAAGGACACACGTGCTCGAGGAATTGAGGGAGGATCTAGTGCCAATTTGGTACGGAAGAAGGACTTCCAGCCCCACAAGTTCAAGAACAAGGGCAAGTTTGATGGTAAAGGAAAGTTTGATGGGAAGAACAAGGTTGTGCAACACATGAACTTCAAGAAGAAGAATGACAAGAAGAAAGGTGTTTGTCATGTGGGGATCCTGATCATTGGGCTCCTAGTTGCCCTAATCGCTATGACAAGCTAGGCGGGTTGACCACTGACGGCTGGTTAGCTTCTTGGCGGCGTCGTGGAGTTGGAGAGTTATGTTGGAGAAGGACGCTGCTTCTACTTAACTGCTGGTGCAGTTGGCTGACTGACACAAGGGCCCAACAGGCATCCTGGCCACATGTCAGTTACGCAACTGCACCTGCAGTTAAGTCACTAAAGCTTCTGTTCAGCTCAGCCGGACACAGGTGGGTAGCTTCGGTTAATTAGTTATACCTCCAGCGCACCCCTTTTTAGTTGAAGAATGTATGAAATGTAATGAAATCCGGCATGTTTATATGAAATCCGACCGTGTATGAATGAATTTATTTCGACTAGTTCGAATTCTTGTATCACTAGCATTGGATGAACATGCAAAACAATGTGTACTAGCATTATTCCCAGGGTGATCACCTCGTTTGCACCCGTTTCACATGTACTCCCTCCGGTCCTTTCTAGTCTGCATACAAGTTTTGTCTGTAGCCAAAGTATCTCTACTTTGACCAATGTTATAGAAAAAAGTATGCAGTTTCACAATGTGCGAAGTAAGAAGGAACAGAAGGAGTACAAAGAGTTTTAGCAGCTTTTTAGCGTTCCTGTACATTGCAATCAAACACACAAGCCTGGCAATTCATAGAGAACATTCAAAACAATTGATGATTATGCATCTTAACGATTCACATGTCAGAGCCAATATTTACTTCACAACTAAAGAATAAAGAAAAAATGGATCGAAGCTGCTAACAGCAAAGGGCGTCCCATTCGAAAATATCAAACGCATGTCTTCTTGCTAAAATCAATGAGCAAAATTTGACAAGGTTTTCCCATTCCAAAATATCAAATGCCTATGATTGTGGAATGGGCAGGGTTTGCCATCAGTTCAGACATTAACATGGCACCTCGTGCTAAATACACCAGTTGTTCTTTTTGTGCAGTTCCACCAAAATCAATCAAATTCGCGCGTAGCTTGTATGATTTCGCCCTTATATGTTGCAATGCCTTGAACTTATCGGCACCTCCTTTCTTGTGGTGGAAATGAATGATTTGATGCATTCATGAACATTTTGTGCAGTTCCCATTGAAATCAAGCTGAGCACCCCTATTTGCACAAATACAAAAAAAGTGATTAGTATAAAGCAAACTGTACTATGAATTGACAGTTTAAATAGGCACCTACATGGTCCATGTAGAGCACACTTTTAGAAAAATGGAACTCACCGGAAGAATCCTAGAACAACATTGTACTCGCGCATCACAGCAAGAAAATGGAGATTTGTCAGTCCTTCTT
>NC_041380.1:338078113-338089304 GCF_002162155.2 Triticum dicoccoides | reverse complement strand
TCCTTCAACTGCTCCTTCTGATGAGAAGATAGACATGGCTTCTTCATCCTGGCATAATCGGAACTAGTCACTTCACGTACTCCATATTCTTCTTCAGAGGAGGATGATCCTGTTGTGCAAACACAAGAGGATAACTAAATGCTATCATTCTTGTTTGCTCGAAAAATGAAAGGAAATATTTAAAACAACACAGATGAAGCACTTCTCAAGGACAATACCACTTTTTGATGACAGTATCTAAACAGTAGCACAACACCAATAGAGATGACAAAGCTCAATCATATGGATGAAATCAGTGGGCGAGTACCAACCTTTGTTAGGAGGCTTATTGTGTAGAGCATACAGATGAAGCACTTCTCTGGAACCATCTATTGCTATCTACTGTGGTGGCCATGCTTACTATATACTCCTCGATTAGATTTATGTTTTCAACATATTCTTGTGTAGTTCCACTAAAATATATGGTATCTTCAAAGAAGATCCATGTTTGCACAAATAGAGATAATTACGTATTACATTAAGAGTGGCATCAAATCAGTGGCAAAACAATTGCTCGTTCCAGCCATAGCAATAAATTAAGATGCAAAACTATATCATTACTTATGTCATCACAGTTCCAGTGCTTCATTACAGCACTAGGAGTTGATTTTTGTTTTTCTTCCGCTTGTTCTTCCCCTTCATCACTTGGTTCAATAACAGACAAGCTTCGCCTTCAATTTAAGATTTGGCATGTCAATTAGGTTGCACAAGTATAGCACTAAACAATGACATTAATTTTCTGATGAAAGTGGCAAAATACAGGCCAACGATTGTGAAATATCCTTATCTTACCTCAATGGGATATTGTGGTGCACATACAGATTGGAAGTCTTGTCTCCATTTGTGCAGTTCACTAAAATCAAGCAACATTACCGTACAAATAGCACAACATATGAAAGCACACTGCAGAATCATGTGAAAGAAGGCTAGTACTGACCTCTCAAGATGCGGAATTCAAACAACTCACAAGAAGAAGATCTGAACCAAATTTGCCAACACGGATAGGAAGTAAGATATCCTCTTGTGCAGTTCCACTAAGATCAAGCAATCAAGCAACGTTGTCGGTGTGACACTTTGGTTGAACTGCACAAAACACTCTTAAAACAAAAGTGTTTTGTGCAGTGCAACAAAAGCTCACAGTGGAAACGAGGTGAAGTAGATAACCCTGTTTACACAGAGGTGCAAAGGGAACAACTAGTGGTCAATAACGGTGGATGACACAGAAGCCAACAAAAAGAAGCATCTACCTTATCTAAATGGGAAAGAAAGCAAGACAGTAGCATTTCTCAAACGGTGGCATTGATTAATATTAACAGAGAGATTATATTAACAATAAAATTCGTTAAACATGTAATTTGGTTTTAACCGTGGCATTGCATCAATTTTCCAATGACATTATTAGAGGGTGCTTGTTTATAGGGACATTTTGGTGGAGGGACTAAAAAAACTCTGTGTCAGTCCCATCTAAACCAAACAGGAGGGACTTTTAGGGACTAAAAGTGGACATTTGGGACTAAAGAAAGAAGACCCCGAGGGAGAGTCTTTTTGGGATTTTTTCCAACAGTTGCCCCTGCCACGCATCGCACCTTGTCTCTATTAGTTAATCACTAGGGGTAACATGGTCTTTTAGCATGACATTTAATAACCCATAGTCCATGTTTAGTCCCTGGAACCAATTAGGTAGGGACTATGGAGTTTTTAACCAAACAGGGCCTTAGATTAACAACAACTAAAGAGTTACAAGGGACAGTGGACACACCAGCACCATGTGCATCTACCGATGTACTGGGGTGATGCACAGTCTGTTGCAACAAAGAACAAACAACCAAGGATCATATTTGTGTTGGTCCCAGTTTTGTTATCTTCAGACACCTTTCCCTATGTGAGCGCAGCAAATCTAGTCCTGCTCAAACTCTACAGCCTTGTCCCCCAAAACAAAAGATCAGTTCATTACAGATGTGCGTACTACGTTTGTCATTGTTTTCCCTTTTCGACCAACGTAGGTGCTGGATAACCAGTTTGTACTAGTACTTTCCCCACTTCCTTTCCTCTGTGAACCACGTCCTAGATTTATGCTATACCACTTTCCCCACAACTTTCCCCCATTCCTGTCCTCTTTGAACCACGTCTTAGATTCATGCGATACAACTTTCCCCACAACTTTCCCCCTTCCTTTCCTTTTTGAACCACGTCCTAGATTCATGCTATACAACTTTTCCCACTACTTTCCCCCATTCCTTTCCTCTTTGAACCACGTCCTAGATTCATGGCATACAACTTTCCCCACTACTTTCCGGTTTGATCCAACACCTAGATTCGAGTGCAGAAGCGGAAAAAGCCCACATGCACCTAGAACAATGCATGTGGAATAAATAAATTATACCTTAAGGTTCTTGGGGTGTGGTTCGATGGGCGACCGGAGGCCGGTCGACCCACACTATGTACGGCGGCAAAGAAGAAGGGGTCAGAGGCCCTCCCGCGCCGTCGCTGGGTGAAAGTGAACAGTTGCACCGGTAGTGGATTCCCTCCCTTGCTGACGGCGACATCGTTAAGCCTCCTTCCCTTCCCGGCGGATGGATCCTGCCGGCTCTTTGACCAATAGTGAGGGGAGAGAGAAGGCCAACGAAGTCTTGTTTAGATCTAGAGAGGGTGAGAGAGTGTGAAGAGAGCAACTACAAGCAGACCAGTAGTGAGGGGAGAGAGAGAGGCCAACTAAGTCTTGTTTAGATCTGGAGAGGGCGAGAGAGTGTGAAGAGAGCAACTACAAGCGCCGAGGCTCCAGCGTGTATATATATACTGGAGAGAGTGTGAAGAGTGCAAACCCTAGAAAACAAGTGCCGAGGCTGCAGCTTATACGTGATGAGGTGATTATACAGTCATTACAAGATCATATAGCTCCATATCCATTCATTTTGATCAGTCAAAGAATCCTCCTGGCACAAATTATGCTCAAGTGTAGTTATCGAACCCGAGACCACAAGTTTGATGAGTGAACAGGCTAACCAGCTACACAACCCTCCCGTTATGTTCAACAAGAGGAAAATAACCTTTTATACATTCCTGCATTCGTGTGACAAGCATGTCATGTTTTTGTGTGTGTGTGAGAGTCATTGGGATTTAAATCATAATCGTGTCACGTGACTTTGGTGGTAAGACTATCCACAGTGGTGCAAAAATAATGCAACCTTAGTCACCTTACCTCTCTCCATGTAGTACGTTGGGTCCCACCAGTCAGAGGGTGAAACAAACAAATTAATAAGAAAAATTAAAAGCGCCAGCGGTGTATCTTACCTCACACATATCGCTACTGCTCGGGAACACTGTCCAATTGATCCCTCTGTTCGCTCACGTACTATTTTAAGTGAATCCTTATTATAACATGCACACAATTTTGGGCACTTGTATTCGACCTAAGTCAGTGTGCCACCGTATCTCGTACGACTCCCTCCGTCTAGGTGTAATAAATCACGTTAGAAGGTGATGCGGGACCAAGGTGCAAGCAGATTGGAGGAGAAGGAGAAACTTGACCGGTCATTCCTCCAATCAAAGCCCTGATTTCTGTCTCTAAATGCAACAATTAAACAAATAAGAGATGTCGTTTTAGCTACCATGCAGGGCCACGTATTAACTCGCATGCAAGCCGACTTTGATTTCTTGACTGATCAACGCGTAGTTGCGCTCCATGCATTGGGTTTCCGGGGGAGATAACAAGGCAGAGTAAGGAGCGTTTGGTTACATTGCTTAGGCTGGTCATAGTGGTGAGTAACCTGGACTAGTACAACATGCATATGTTACTAGTATATGTTACTACTACGCGAAGTTTGCCATCGGAAGCGAGCCGATCTGGCTCTCCTGAGCTAGCAAGGTTTTTCTAGCCCACCCAAGCTAGCTGGCCCACAAAAGCTAACATATTTTAACAGTTCCAAACGCCTAACCTTGCCCGGCTATGCTATAAGCTGTTCTTGCTAAGGATCCAAACGCTCCCTAAGTAACAATGCTCGCTAGCAACGAGGCCAGGAGGGGATTGAGATGCAAAGTTAATGGACGACGCCTAAACATTTTGGGAATATCTGATTTCCGTAGGATGACTTAACACCTAGACGGAGGGAGTACTACTCCTCAGTCCAGGTTTGATGGAATATTGTCACCTCTTCTCTTCTTGTATGTATTCCATTTGTATCTCAGTTCCTGTGGCTTCGCACTCGCATGATTTTCCTATTCTATGAACCTATGTGTGCGTGTGCGTGTGCGTGTGTGTGTTTAACATCATGTGTGTGTTAGAGAGAGCGACAGATTGACCTACTCCTATAGAGAGATGGTGTGTAGTGTATGATTTTAGCCGCGAGAGTCGGTGCATCCTCTCGTTTCCAGGCGTCCGGTAGGGACAGGCGGACAGCTGCCACACCCGCTCCTGACCAGCCTGGCCCACCCAAAGCCCCTCCATCGCCCGCGCGTGCTTCCCGCCCGAAACGGTCAGCGCCGCTCCAAAGAATCGGTGCCGCATTCATGCTCGGGCAGAGCAGATGTGACCTCTCACTGGTGCCTGCGTTGAAGGGAGAAGCGGATTCAAGAGTGATGGTTGCTTCGTCCGTCCAACTTACTGCTAGGTCTATGTGATTTGACGGCTCATTGGTCATTATTACTGAGGTGGTAGGACTGCTGGATGTCCCACGCTTTCGGCGAAAGGAGGTACTACTAGATTACAATTTTCTCCATTCTTAAGGCGGAGGAGTGCAAGAGCAGTGAAAACATGCAGGCTCAGTGATTACATGGCTCACCTCACACTACAACTTTATTTATAGATGACACAACACCTACTACTCGTTCTCCTATAAACCTTGCACTTGGCATCTCCAAACTATTAACCTTGCGATTGGCTCTTCGCCTCTTCGGGAAGTTGAGCAATAATGGTACTGTAGTATATATCATTCTGGTTATATGCGACCAAATGAATTGCTGCACGTCCACCACGTGGCGAGGGTCGAGGGGCAAGGGAGAGTGCGTACTATTACGTCTGTTTCAATATGGACTACATAGCAGGAAAATGAGTGAATATACACTCTAAAGTACGTCTATATACATCAGTGTTTGGAGTATGTACTAGTAGTTCATATTAAAATATACTAAAGGACATATATTCCAAACAATATGATAATCTCTCTAACCAAGGTAGGGACAATGAGTAAATGGAGGAAGTACTAGTAAAATTTCTCCTCGTCATGCGAGCCACCGCGCGCGTGGGCGAGGGAGCGGGCGTAAGGCGTAGTAAGCAAGCTTCACCTCATCCTGTGAGCCAGCGCGCCCGTGGGCGGGGGAGACGGTGTACAAGCAAGCTTCTCCTCGTTCTGCGAGTTGACGGGGCACATCAAAAGTACTCCAGTGTATAGAGCCTTGCATCTAAGGTAGGCCCCACATGGTTTGCCTCTTTTTTAACATAACGCATCAAGTCGCAATTTGTTTGTTCACCCGTGGTAGACGATCCTCCCTCCATCTAGTGGACAACCAGTACACGTGTCAAATTACCACGTGGTCTGCCTTTTCGTACAGAAATGAGCTCCACCGTGTACCCGCGCCGGTGTGGTTGGGAAAGAGACGGGAGTACGTGCGCCGTGCATGCACCTCTTCTCTTTGTGCACGTCCCCCACCTACGTGGGTGTGTGTGAGAGATACAAACCTAGACAAATGGCTTGTGCATTTGTGAGTGTTTTTTGTTTTGGGGGAGGAGGTTGATTTCTTGAATGAAATTGTGGGAATATGTGTCGATGACATCTCAAACAAAATTTTGCATGCAATGTGTGTGAAATGGAGGCCTATCCATATAATATATAGAGGGTCGGGCGATCCACGAGAAGAGAGGGAGGGGTCATAGTTATCGATAGACTCAAAGAGAGGATCAAGTGGGTGGGTGCGAGATCGATGAAGAGAGCCATTGAAATTGTGTGTGTGTGTGTGTGTGTGTGTGTGTGCAAGTCAAAGATATAGGGCGACTGACCTAGATACCGGAACGTCAGAGGGCAGAGGTCAAGTTTGTGTGTGGCAGGGAGACATGACTAGAGCGCTTGATGTATCAGTGTGTGTGTGTGGAAGGGGGTGGGGGAGGGGTAGGCAGATGCCTAACTATACAGGTAGAACGACTCGTATATGTGTTGAGAAGGAGAGACCCAGCTATGTCTTGAGGGAGATCGGTCGACATCCATACATAACTGAAGGACGGGAAATGGGATGGGACAGAGAGAGAGGAGAGAGATGGAGGGAGAGGGGTAGAGTGCTGGATGGGTGATGGAGTTGCTTCTCGAAGATGGTGGGAGAGTCCTACTAGACAAACTGAGGGTGGAACTGCAATATTATCAATAAGAGTGGGGATGTGTTTCTGTGTGTGCCTATGCGTGATAGATCTGTCGGGACACATCCATGAATGATGAAGGGGAACCATGTGTTTGGTAAGCAAACCTAACTAGATCGATAGATCAATTGTTGTTTGTCGGAGGAAGGGAGAGACATAACTAATGAGGTAGATCGATCGACGCGTGGGGAAAACGAGTTATAAGGACCTAGCTAGCTATATGTATAGTGGGAGATCGGTCGGTGTACGTCCATTTGTTAGAGGCAAATAAGGCCCGGCGAGACGGATAGACAAAGAGAATGGAGCTAGGAGGTGGTGCGAGAGGCCCAGCTACTAGCTAGATAGGGGGAGGAGCGTGCAGTTGTGAGAACGATGAAAAGAGGGGTGAGAGTTTACACGTGTGTGGGACCGCATGAGAGACATGAGGCAAGGACACATAAAGGAGGAGATTGAAGATGCGTGTGTATGTTGTAGGCAGACATCGCTGGAGAGGTTTATCGATCGGTGTGTGTCGAAAAGGAGTTGTGGAGACTGTGGGAGAACGACCTAAAGAAAAAAATGAATGTGCGCAATGGATAGAATGCTGAGGGAGGGGGAGGGCGAGGAGGGCGTGTGCATGCACGAGAGAAAGTTAGTGGTAGCTACAAAGGTTAGAGGATTGTGTGGGTGTAGGAGACTAACAAAGATCATAATTTGATATGAAAGTGGATTCATATATTTGAATAGGAGATCATAGTGTTTTAAACATATGCATGCATGAATATAGCGGTGATACGCGTGTTGTGGTTTTGCACATGGTATACCATAATGTGATGATGCATGGCATTTGCAACTCACAGCTAAATGTCGAACAATCTAAACCATACTGTACATCAAACAATCTCACATTTTGTTTGAATTTGTGATAATGTGTGGCGTTTGCAGCTTACAACTAAATATCAAACAATATAAACAATACTATATATTGAACATTCTCACATTTTATTTGAATTTGTGGTAATGTGTGGTGTTTGCAACTCACATCCAAATACTTATAGGCGTAGGGGGTGGGGCACCATACATAATGTGATAAACACATTATACATATGAGACATGGTTTAGTTTGTGAAGATCTAGCTAGAGCTTGAAATGTACTATGATTTGAAATCATCATAAAGTGGATTCAAAAAATCGAGTTCGAGTTCATATAGTACACATAGTTCATATGTAACTCAAGACTAATCATGTGGTGTGCTGTGAAGATAATACACAAACGATGGTTTAACTTGACAATAATGATGATTGTAGATCTTATTAAAACAGATAAACGAATTCAAATGCTTTGACTTCACAACAATCATTATTGTAGATCTTATTCAAATAGAGAAACGAATTCAAATTTAGTTCATATTGAAGCGGTAGTATATACGTTTGGAATGCACTAAAACGTTCATTTGAGTACTAGGTTGCATGCATTATACACGTAGCGAAATATTTTAATTAAACATAACATGAATTCCAAGTTTTGAATGACATTTGTAGTGCGAATTGATTTGGTACAGTACACGTTAGGCTTGTCTGGAAATTTCAACCCACGCCTTGTTAGCCCGAAATATTTAAGATATATCTTTGTCTCGTTGTGCTCTGACAACTCCCTCCATCTCAACCCGCGCCTTGCTATTCCAAAATTACAACGCGAGCAAAAACTCACACCTCCTGTGAAATCCCGACACGCGAAATGCCTGTGATACCCCTGAACCGAAAGAACCGCCTCAAAACGGTGGGGGTACTTTCGTAACTTACCCCACATTTTGGACAAGCGCATCCCTAAGCCATGGTTCCCCCACTCCCATCCCATCCGCCTACTCATTCGTACACCGAGGCCGGCATAACCCGCGAAGCCCCACACCCTCCTCCGTCCGCCACCCAGCCTGAGCCTCTTCCCCAACGACGTCGTCCACAGCAACACCTCGACGTCCCTCATTCACCATACCGGATGAGGATCTGTTGTCGATCTGGTCGTCCCGTCGGTTCAGCCACCCCGTCCTCCACCTCCAAGGAGCTACCCCGATGTTCCCCTCGTCTTTCGTGCCACCTCCATTCCCACACCGCCGTCTTCACCTGCAGCATCGGAAGAGCATCATCATCACCGTTTCCTCAGATGAAGTTGCGGCCTAATCGGCGCCACCAAAGAGGTTGTACACTAATCGCCACATTTTCTTCTTGATTCGATCTCACGGTGCTGCCGGCGCTCGGTCCCGAGCCGACACGGCGCGGCTCCATCCACGGCGGCGTCGCCGGCCACTTCCTCCACGGCGTCGCTCCCTCGGCGGCGACGTCCACATCAGTAGGATTTGCTGCTGCTTTAGCTCTCGCTCGCGCTGCTGCTCTACTCTTGCTCTCGGTCCCCTGCCTAGTCTGCTCTTGCTCTTGCTATTGCTCGCGCTGCTGCTCTCGCTCTTGCTCTTGCTTGCGATGCTGCTCCGATTTAACTACACTTCAGTCGACTGAATCGACCTTTGGGTTAGTGGATTTTCAGGGGGGCTCGCTGGAGTTAAGGAAGAACCAGCCGCAGCAGGGAGGGGGGCTTGCCAGAGAGGTACACCACTATCTATCTTAGGGTTCAGGGTGGGGGCGGTGGTCGCCGACGGTGGTGGGGCGGTGGCGTGGGGATCGCCGGAGAAAAAGCTCGGCACAGGGGGCCTACAGGGATGGCTGGGGCGGTGGCGGACCGGTGGTGGGGAGTGTTTTCGGGGCGGGCGGGGCGGTGCACCGCCGGCCGCGGGCAGCAGGTGGCGGCTATTTGGCCGGTGGTGGCTGGCGGCTCAGGGGGTGGAGGTTGAATATGAACTGCAGGCCCTTGATTTCGTATCCAACAGCTGCAAAATCGACTGACCAGAGATGAAAAAGTCAGTCGACTGACTTGTAGCCTCACCTCTAGTGCGTTCAATTTCGACAGTAAAATTCAGTTTCGACAGCAAAATTCAGTTTCGACAGTTAAGTTCAGTTTCGATAGTTAAATTCAGTTTCGACAGTTAAGTTCAGAGATGAGCGGCTGATGTATACATCTAGCAGTTTGTGGTTATGTATTTTACGTCATCTATTGGACATGCTATTAGAATTCCACCCAGGTTAATGTTGTCTCTCTTGTCCTGCTTCAGTCTCGGGGTCGTGCAACTCATCGGAGCTGCTCCAATGACGAAACCCTCCATCACAGCGGAGCAGTACCTCGGGCTCCATCTCCAGACGCCTAAGATCTTCTTCCCCTCCTCCGACAGCCAAGTCAGCCGGAGCATCCTCACCGACCAACCCAATCACGCTGAGATCGACATGGCTTCGCCAAAGAGGTTGTACACTTCTTGTGGTTTGACTTCAGCTCACCATGCTTCTTTGCATCCTATGACCTTCCAATTCTTGTGAACCAAACACCCAGATTGGCAGAAATCCTGTGTTTTTAAATTCTCTGTTTTGCACGTGCATTCCTATCCTACTCCTGTCTATTTCCTATCCCTACATTGTTAGAATCCTCAAATTCAAACAAGCCCTTACACAATTACTCCTGTTACAGATATGTGTCAAAGAAAACATTGTGTGGTTTTTCCTGCTCCTGCGGTGATGTGTTCCACCCCAGCTCAGCTGCTCCAACGACGGAAGGGTTCACCACAGCAGGGATCCGCTCTCCAGACTGTCTTTCGCCGCCTCAGATCTTCTTCCCCGCCGCCAGTAGCCACGACAACTACATTACCATCATCAATTGAGCAGATGACCTTGAGGACTACACGGGTCCGCAAGAGAGGTCGCACTCTTCCGTGTCTGCTTACGTTATGCATCGCTTAATATGATGACATGCTACTTTATCATCGTGTTCACCTATTAGACTCCGACTCAGGTCGAAACTTATGCTGAAACTTGAGTTTTTAAATGGTTGTTGGGTACATATTAGGACAGCAATCAGTACTATATGTCTACTATCTAGTTAATCTCAGGTGTCTACTATGAGTTTCATGTTGGGTGCAAACAAACATTAAAGGAGCCATTATCTGTATTTTTTTAACTAAAGCTATTATCTGCCTGCTATCATTGGTTTTGGGTCTATCCACAGTTTGCTACCTTCACTCTGGATTTGTGCAGGCACTTCTTACATAATCTCACTATGTTTTATTCCTATGCATGTCAGTTATTATACACAATGGAACTGAACATGTAGAGCAAAAGAGACGAGCCTTGCGTGGCAATAAAATTTCATGCAGATGTCGCTCCATGGTGGGCACAAAGGCAGCCCCCCTCCACCCATTTTAGATCATAATCAAGAGGAAGATAACTGTTCCGAGGGGGGATCAGAAGCAGAAGACCACTCCTATTTACCCCATGAGGTCTTCGCTCTAACTTGGCATGCTGATGTTGGTAATATCATGCATATGGTGCCTAGCATTGCTTAATGTATGCATCAAAGATGTCATCTGCTTAGTTTAGACATGCTTTGTGTCAATGCCACATGTTTAGTTTCTTTATCGTATATGTGAATCATGCAATGCCATCTTGTTTAGCCAGGCATCATATATGTGAATTTTGCAATGCCACCCTGGTTAGCCAGTCATCTTATATGTGAATTATATCATGACATCATTTTTTTCTTACATGTTAAATTTGTCAACAATTTTAGTACATTCAATTACTCTTCCTGTGCATCAGCCATTCGGCACGTCCATGGAAAAACCTAGAGTGGAAACAAGGTCTTTAGAGCAGACAATGCTATCTGACGAAGCTCATGTCTTGCTGGTTACAAATAGCTCCTCGGAGGATGATTCAGAGACCAGAGACAGATGACCA
>NC_041380.1:338050470-338077932 GCF_002162155.2 Triticum dicoccoides | reverse complement strand
TGCTCTAACTTGGCAGGGTTATGTTGCTCATATCGTGTGTATGGTATCTTGCATTGCTATGTCATTTGCTTAGTTTAGACATGATTTGTGTGAATGCCACTTGTTTAGTGTCTAATTACCATATATGTGAATTATGCAATGCCATCTTTTTGCAAGACATTATATATGTGAATTATGCAATGCTATCTTGTTGCAAGGCATTATATATGTGAATTATGCAATGTCATGTTGTTTAGCCAAGCGTCATATATGTGAATTATATCATGCCGTCCTTTTTTTGTATTTCTCATTGCTTTTTTCGACAATGTTTGTATATTCAACTACTCTTCCTGTGCATCAGCCATTTGAATTGGTGATGGAGAAATCTGGAGTGAAAACAAGGTCTTTAGAGCAGACAATTCTACCTGGTGAAGCAGATATGTTGCTGGTTACAGATAGCTCTTCAGAGGAGGATTCAGAGGCAGATGACCAGTCCTATTATCCCCCTGAGGTTTATGCTCAAACTTGGCAGGGTTATATTACTCATATCATGCATATGTTGTATTGCAATGCTTAGTTTTTACATCATATACATGATATTGAATGCCATCTCCTTAGTTGACACATCATATATGCGATTGCCCTCTGCTCACTTCCTTAGTATATAAATCATATATTTGAATTATATCATGCCATGATGTTTACATAGACAGCATGTATCTGAATTATGGCATGCCAACCCATTTTCTAAAGACATAATATAGTTATATCATCTCATCCTGTTCACATAGTCATCATATTTTGAATTATGTCATTCTATCCGTGAATTATATCATGCCATCATGTTTCCATCGACGACGTTATGTTTGTGATTTATGGCATGCCAACCACTTTAATAGACACATCGTATAGTTATATCATGTCATCATGTTTACATAGTCATCATATTTTGAAGTATGTCATTCTATCCTGTTTAGTTAGCCATCATACATGCGAAATTGTGTCATGCTATCCTGTTTAATTAGCCATCATATATTTGAAATTATGTCCTGCTATTATGTTTGGTTAGACAACATAAATGTGAATTATTTCATGCCCTGTTTTCTTCCCTACTATCCATTGCACCTGTCTATCTTACAATGTCTGTACATTCAATTACTTTTCTTGTTTATCAACCATTTCAATTAGAGGGGGTGATGGCAGTATCTGTGGGAGTAAAAACACGGTCTTTAGAAAAGATCGTGCTACCTGTTGATGGAGATAGAACCATGATTGTACTTGCCCAAGAACCAGCCCCACCACACATAACCCAAACTCATGCAGATTGTACCCCTACCAAGTTGGACAGAGAACCAGCTACACCCCTTCTAACCCCAACCCCGCAGATAGTAACCTAGTTCCCGTTGACACATCACTGTCTCCACCACAGAGCACCCAAACACGAGTAGTTAGTAAGGCAACTGCAGTGCCCAAAGCACGAGGACCACCACTTCGAACCCCAAGTCAACGCTTAAAGCAGAAGAAGAATTGTTCTCAGGTCAGGTTCCGTAGCTATGGTTCATACTACTTTGCTCTTGCATCACTGTATTTACTCATACCAACTAATTTCAAATTTGATGGATGCAATTGAAACTCCAATGGCGCAACAGGTATGTTTTAAACCTGTTTCTTTAACGTGTTTGCTATTGTAACTTGCTCTATATTGATTTCAGTTTCAATTGAATAAATAGTTATGTTCTCATGCCATGCACATTACAAGTGTTGTTATTGCTATGTAGTTTCCCACACTTATATTCTGTCTATGCTGCTTTGTCTTAAATAGATATGATTCGAATTGTATCTATCTTGATTTGGCAACATAAACTAGAATGATATAGACCATACAGTGACCATACTTCATATAGATATATAAAGGGGACAAGGATTTTTATTTTTTCCCTCCCGCGCTCAATCAAATCCTTCCCCAGCCTCGAGTTCTAACACCCAAAGCTCAGGTCAGGTGCTTCGGACCTTCAATCATGTCCGGATCCAGCCTTCAAGGCCAGTGGATGCCTTCCTCCATCACGGAGGAGGACGTCAAGAAGTTGAGGGAAGCTAGATATCTGACTGCCGAAATTTCGCATAGGCTGCCCGCCCGAGGGTAGGTCGTCCCTACTCCCGAACCCAACGAGAGTGTTGTGTTCGTCTCCCACTTCCTCCGAGGACTAGGCCTCGCTCTGGATCCCTTTGTTAGGGGTCTTATGTTCTATTATGGGATGGATTTTCATGATCTGGCCCCGGATTCCCTTCTTCACATCTCGTCATTCATTATCGTATGTGAGGCCTTCCTCCGCATTACCCCTCACTTCGGCCTGTGGCTCAAGACCTTTGATGTGAAGCCGAAGACGGTCAAGGGGCAGTACGCAGCGTGCGGAGGTGCTTTAATAAGAAAAATTGCTGACGCTCCATGGCCAAAGGGTTCCTTTCCAGAGGTGTCCGGATTGTGGCAGCAGGAGTGGTTTTACATCACAGCTCCCCGAAGTGCCAAATGGGTAGCTGCCCCCGCCTTTCGCTCGGGGCCCCCACCACAACTGATGTCACGGATCAGCCGGGGGCTGAGCTGGGGTCCAGCCAAGGACGTGCCAATACGGCAGAGCCGTATCCGGTTATGGTAATGCAAGTTATGCTGGTTCGTCGAGTCCAGCCTTGCAAACGCCGACCCCTCCGCATGTGGGAATTCAACCCGGAAGGACCACGCACTATTCAGCATTTCCTCGGCATGAAACACAAGGAGATGTACAAATCGTTCTTCAGACCCCAAATAGAGTGTCCGGACACCATCGATGACGTGGGCCTAAGCTGCAACCGCCCTGCTGCCCAAGTAAGTAATCCCATGGCCGAACACACTGTCCTTTTATTTATCATGACATCATTCTGAAGAATCGCTCTTGGACCATGATTGGATAACAAAGGCGAAGATGATCCGGTGTTCGCCCCCCCTTCCTGAGGGCTTGGACAATCCTGTGCAGGAAAAGATGCTCGAGCTAGCACCTTGTCTAGCGCCCTCAAAGGAAGATGAAGGGGAGAATAAAGAGGGCGAAAGCGAGCCACCTTCGCTACCTATTCCAACCGAGGGAATGAGTGCCTCCGTGAGGGAGGATAACACAGGGGAAGAATCTGACATTCTCTCCCCCCGGGGAAGGAAGAGGACTACCTCTGAAGATCCGGAAACTAAGGTTTCCAAATGGGAGAAGAAATCTCCGCCAGAGGGTCCTGCCTCGGAGGGTATTCTTGCCACACAATGTCCGCGCGGGGATCAACCCTCTACCGAGCTGTAAGTAATCAAAAAGTACTTAATGGTGAAGATATCCTACCTTACTTCCGAAGACAATAACCGATGCTTATAAATTGTAGTCCGGATCGCAGCCCTTCTCGACAGAGTTCATCTTCGGGGGATCTTCTTCTAGAGATGATGGAGAGCGAAATGCCTCCCCCGGACTCCCCAGCTCAAGAAGCGGGCGACCTTGAAGTGTCGTCGCGAAGGGTATCTCCAGATCCACTAGGGCCAGAGGAGAACCCTTTGGCTGCCCGGAATCCCCAGTATCTGGCTCCTAAGGAGAGCAACAGCAAGGGTCCGTACGGTGTGCGGTCGGACGCGCCGAAGGTTCTTCTGGGGCAAGCTGCCGTCTCGGAAGCGCATCATACGATAATGGGTAAGGCAATTGAAAGGATTTGATCCGCTGAAAGCGGTTTGCATGAAGCTTTTATGAGTCTGCTGAAAGGCTTCGAGGTATGTGAAATAATGTATGCTTTTAACAGTACCGCATACATTAGGTATGCCCATGCATATAGTAGCCCCTGAGACTCTGGTTGTCGTCGAGAACGGTGGCAAAAAGAGGATCATAGTCCCAAGTAATAACCAGACCGCATTTATGTGCAGGTGGTTGAAGCTCCGGTGGCTAGCCGGACTGATGGGTTTGCCAAACTAAAGCGGCAACTGGATGCGGCAGATGCCGACATCGTGCTTGTCAACAAGCGGCTTGACGAGGCACAGGGTGAGTGATTTTTTCTGGTGATCGTCACATAATAAGAGCAGCATGATGCCAGTATCTTTAATATGTTGTGACTGCAGATGGAGCTGCCACCGTGGAGACCCTTCGGGCGGAGCTTTCCCGAGCCAAGTAGCAAGCAAGGAGTAGCAATGCAGCCGCTTTAAAGGCGGTCGGAGAGTTAAGGGCCGAACAGGGCGCGCATTCGGAGAGCAAGGAAAAAATAGCCAAGATGGATGTAGAGTTAAAAGATGTTGCTGACCGTTACCAGCTTCTTGAAGAAGAAAACCGGGCGAAGGCGACGGACCTGGAGAAGGCCCGGGTGGCTGCCAAGGAAGCCCGCTCCAAAATTAGAGCGACGAAGGAGGAGCTGAATCAAGCTGCAGATATCGTGTCTGGGAAGCCCTTCTTGTTGCAGACTAAGTTCGGAGATCCGAAGTATGCTCCTCTGGACTGGCTATGGAGTTCCGCGGACGCGTACATGGATTTGGCTGCATGTGCTGCTGATGCAACCGAGTATTTGAGGTATCAGAAAGGTCCCGAAGTAGAAAAGCTGTTCTGGTCACAGTTTCACGCTCCAGTCCGTCCGCTGCTGCTGAATGAGCGATTGACCGGTTGGGCCGAGCTCCATAGGTTGTCCGGACTTGCCATGAGGTCCGTTGTGGATCACCTGTGGTCGGGAGGGCCAAGGCCGAATAGCTACTTTAGCTTAGTGCAACAATTCCTTGATGTTGTGCCACGCATCGATGTTGTAAAGAGATCAGTGTGCATAGAAGGTGTGCGGATGGCCCTTGCCCGTGTCAAAACATACTGGGCGGAGATGGAGGCCACCACTCTTGTGGCACAGGGTTCGGCCATAGGCCGAGTGGCTGTCGAGCACTACTTTGAAGAAGTCCTTGAAGGCGCTCGTTCGATAGAGGCTCAGTGCTCGAAGAATATTATTTTCCAGTGACATGTAGTCCCATTGTACAAACAATGTTTTTCTAAATTAATTAAGGCTATATTTATACTTTTGCCCAAAAGTACTATGATGCCTCCTGTGCAGCCGTTTATGTATATATGTATATAACCTGAAAGTTTACACTCATCGGCTTCTGCCCCCATGCATATAATGCGGGGGTGTTCGCAAAAGATGCATATCCACACTTGATCCAATGTCTTGGTCCGTTAAGGAGGTGATAGCATAGCGAACGAGGCAATCGGACTATATTGCTTTAACACTTTCACTTAGCCATATGAGTTTGACAGTGGGGCTACTATATAGCCCCTGGTACTTCTGCGCTCGTCCGAATACGGGGCGCGTACGTACATGACCGGGAAACGGCCCTTCGTTAATGCGGAGGAATCCCGAAGATTCCAATTAGTCATTGAGTGGTTGACCAGTCTCTCGTTATATCATGAAAGTTAGTTTTTGGCTTTCTCTGCTTAGGAGCTCATCCAGATAAACCAGGGCACAATCGCAGTAGTTCTCCCAGTGCTACCTTAGCCGATATAATGGAACGTAAGGTACCAAAACATGGGAGCCGGGCAAACCCAACATTTGACCAAAGACATGATTCAGAGCTGATGCATATAGGGCCAAACTCGCGACGCCGACCACTCCCTAAGGTGTTTGGTCTTTATAACATATACCGGGCTAAACAATGCCCTTTATAAGAAACCCCATGTGTCCAGGTACTTGCGAAATTCTGGCGTGGCCACATGCCAATAACACTGACATCCTTCTCGGCTGTGTGGAGTATCCGGAGGATGTGAGCAACAAGAGACAGTAAAAAAGGTGTACGCATGGCCTTAATCTAAAAAGAAACCTTTGGGCGGGTCCCTGCTGCACGTCTGCGTCTGTATCTCCGTTGTGTCGTGTCCTAGACGGGTGTAGCACGATTTTCACCTGCAAAAGGAAAGAACTTAGGTGAAAGTTGTCGTGCCAAAAAGAAGAGTGAATTATCAAAATTGTAGAGAGGCCTATTTGAGCCGGGCTGGCCCTGATTACACGCGGGAAGCCCCTGGTATCATTTTATGAGGGTTCGAAAACCAATCTCATGCATGTATGATGGAACGCCGGACTCGTCTAACCGTGTTCGTGGTCTTGACGACCTGCCATTTTTCCTAGTTGGTGAGGCCATCTAGTGTGCGGCTGTTAGAGCCGCCGCGTCCTCTTCCGTTCGTAAAGAATGGTTGGTATTTCCACTAACTGTAATGATGCCTCGTGGACCAGGCATCTTGAGCTTGAGAAAATCATAATGCGGTATTGCGTTAAAACGAGCGAAAGCCGCCCTTCCAAGTAGTGCTTGAAAACCACTCTGGAATGGAGCGATGTGAAAAGTTAACGTTTCACTCCGGAAGTTATCGGGAGAACCGAATACCACCTCTAGTAGTAGAGAGCCCGTGCAGTGGGCCTCTTGGCCTGGTATTACTCCCTTGAAGGTAATATTACTGTGGCTTATTTGTGTCGGGTCTATCCCCATTTTGCGGGCTGTGTCCAGATATATCAGATTTAGATCACTGCCACCGTCCATGAGGACCCTTGCGAAATGGTACCCATTTATTATTGGGTCTAACACCAAGACTGTCAGTCCTTCGCGCCGGATATGTGTATCGTGATTCCTGCGATCGAAAGTGATCGGGCAGGCCGACCAGGGGTTGGGCCTAAGGGTGACGGGCTCTATGGCGCGTGTGCATCGGAGTGCGTAATTGCTTCTCCTCTTTGTCACCTGGATCACGTTTACTATTTTAACCTCTGGTAGGAACTTTTTCTATCCTCCAGCACTTTGCTGGTGAGGTTCATCCTCGTCTTCGCTCGGTGTCTCTTCCCCTTTGTGTTCGGCGTTTAGCTTACCGGCCTACTTGAAGACCCAACATTCTCTGTGGGTATGATTTGCAGGTTTGTCTGGGGTGCCGTGAATCTGACAGAGTTTGTCAAGAATTTTGTTTAGGCTAGATTGTCCTTCTTTGCTGCCTTTGAAAGGCTTTTTCCGCTGACCTGGTCGAGAGCTCCTGAATCCGGCGTTTACCACCGTGTTATCTAGGCTACCGTCTTTATTTCGACGCTTGTTTTTGTTGCGTCGTGGTTTACCATTGCCATCCCTGACTTCGGATGTGCTTGGGTCGCTGGTGCAGCTACGGGCCAACCAGCTGTCCTCACCTGCACAAAGCGGGTCATGAGGCCTATTAGGGCTGCCAATTTTCTTGGTTTTTCTTGACCGAGGTGTCTGGCGAGCCATTCGTCTCGGACTGTGTGTTTGAAAGCTGCTAAGGCTTCGGCGTCCGGACAGTCGACAATTTGGTTCTTCTTGGTGAGAAACCTGTTCCAAAGCTTTCGAGCGGACTCTCCGGACGGTTGGATTATATGACTTAAATCGTCTGCGTCCGGAGGTCGGACATACGTCCCTTGAAAATTGGCTCGAAAAGCGTCCTCGAGCTCCTCCCAACTTCCAATTGAGTTTTCGGGTAGGCTTTTCAGCCAGTGCCTAGGTGGCCCTTTAAGCTTGAGGGGCAAGTATTTAATGGCATGGATATCGTCTCCACGAGCCATATGGATGTGGAGGATGAAGTCCTCTACCCAGACTCCAGGGTCTGTGGTTCTGTCGTACGCCTCTAAGTTCACCGGTTTGAATCCCTCTGGGAATTCGTGATCCAGCACCTCATCAGTGAAACATAAGGGGTGTGCGGCACCCCTGTATTGGGATGTGCCATGGTGTTTGGACGGTTGTAGTATTCGGTGGTGGTTGTGTACCGTAGCGCGCCTCCTAGATCCATAGATAGATCTAGTCGCGCCGGATTTTTGACGCAAGTTCTCACGTAGATCGTGTGTTGACTTATGCGTTACTTTGTTAGCCGCTCTATCGCGTTCACAGGGTGGTGGATCCGGCCAGTTGGCCGTATCGCTTTTCAGCTGTATGGGCTCTAAGGCCTCATTGTCGAATTCCGGTAATAGCTTGCGCTTTGGATAACTATTTGGATGCTAACTTCCACTATACATTGTTACTTTGTTACACTTGCTGTTGAGCGTATTTTGTGCGATCTTGAGCCTTTGCTTCTGTTTCTTCAGGCTTCTCCCTATGGCAATAAGCCTTCTGCGGAGGTTCTCTTGCTCCAAGTGTGTTTCCGGGATGATGGGTGCATCTTCGTCTGGACTGTTTTCTTCCCTATATGGGGATTGATGAGGCTTATCTTTGGCGTCATCGTGTTCGGACGTCGGATCCATACTATGTTTTCAGTTTGCGTCTTGATCATGTTCTGCCACCGGGGTGGTGCAGTTGTCGTCTCTTCCAGAGTCGCGTGGAATATTATTATCGCTGTTCTTGCTATGGCGGGACTTAGAGCGGCGCCCCTGATGTCGGCGCTTGGGTTGCTTCTTGGAGGTGTCATCCACCACTATCTCATCGCCGTTGGCTTCTTTGGGGTGTCCACCATGTATACGTCATGTGATGAAGTAGCGGTCCAGCGCCCTGTGGGCGGTGGTTCCTGTTCGTCTCCTGCATCGTCATCCATACCGTTGATGTCTTCGGATTCGATGTCGAGCATGTCGGTTAAGTCGTCGACAGTGGCTACTAAGTGGGTGGTGGGTGGGCAGTGAATTTCTTCGTCGTCCGCATCCCATTCTAGCCGGACATACTTCGGCCAGGGTTCTCCAGGCAGGGAGAGAGACCTTAATGAATTTAGCACATCTCTGAAAGGTGAGTGCTGAAAGATATCCGCGGAGGTGAACTCCATGATCAGTGCCCCGTCGGTTTCGACAGGCACAGATGTAGGCGGCTCGGAGTCTGTGGCCGGGGATAAATCCAGTGGTTCGGCGACACGGCTCTCGTACGGGGTGAAGTCAGTATCCAGCTCTATCGCCACTGAGAGTGCGGCCTCCATGGCGGGGTCCATCCCTCCGCTCTCAGATGGCGCGACTTGCTCCGGATTAAAGGCCGGAGTAGCTACGGATGCGATCTCCCGAACACTGTCCGACGGTAGAGTTACGTCTTGCTCGTCGTGACTGCGCGGCGCGTCTGGCATGGGCTCGAATCCGTCGAAGATCAAGTCTCCGTGGATATCGGCCATGTAGTTCAAGTTTCCAAATCTGACCTGATGGCCAGGGGCGTAGCTCTCAATCTCCTCCAGATGGCCAAGCGAATTGGCCCGCAGTGCAAAGCCGCCGAATATGAAGATCTGTCCGGGGAGGAAAGCCTCACCCTGGACCGCATCGCTAGCGATGATCGAAGGAGCCATCAAGCCTTATGGTGATGACACAGTGGAACTCTCAATGAAAGCACCAATGTCGGTGTCAAAACCGGCGGATCTAGGGTAGGGGGTCCCGAACTATGCGTCTGAGGCGGATGGAACCGGAGGCAGGGGACACAATGTTTACCCAGGTTCGGGCCCTCTTGATGGAGGTAAAATCCTACGTCCCGCTTTTTATTCTTGATGATATGAGTATTACAAGAGTTGATCTACCATGAGATCAGAGAGGCTAAACCCTAGAAGCTAGCCTATGGTATAATTGTCTGTTGTCCTACGGACTAAAATCCTCCGGTTTATATAGACATCGGAGGGGGCTAGGGTTACACAAGGTCGGTTACAAAGGAGGAGATATACATATCCGTATCGCCTAGCTTGCCTTCCACGCCAAGTAGAGTCCCATACGGACACAGGATGAAGTCTTCAATCTTGTATCTTCATAGTCCAACAGTTCGGCCAAAGGATATAGTCCGGCTGTCCGGAGACCCCCTAATCCAGGACTCCCTCACCGAGTGCTAGGCATGCTTGTCCTTGTTGCACGAATCCTTCATGTCTTTGTATTAGGGGTCGATGATGGCCTCGGCAAGGCGAACCAGTGAGTCCTTCTCATGCTCCTTGCTGCCCCTGATCTTGTATTGGCCCTGGATGTCGATAAGATTCTGTCAGGCGATGCCCGAATTCTCGAGTGCCTTTACATTGTTGGTGATGTCCACCGTAGCGAACATGTAGTGGGAGCTTTTGACAAACCTGGCGAAACGCTCGCAAGGCCTTGTGGCCAGGCAGTAGTGGTAGAAAAGGACGTGGTGGCGCACGCACATCTGGGCAACGGTGACCTTGGGACGAGACCTGGCATGAGCGCGGGTGTACTCGAGATCGAACCCGACCACCTTGTACTTCTCCTTGGCAAGCAACAGCTCCATGATGTGGATGGAGTGCTCCGCCCAGACCGGGTCGTTGGTGTACACGACTGAGAGGTCCATGAACCTTCTGTGGGTGTCCACCATGGCACGCATGGTGAACTGCTGCCTGTCATCGACAGCCGCTCGGAGCACCATTGGAGCCGCGCAGAATACCCTCTAATAATTTCTCATGGTGGGTCTTCTTCTTGCAATGGTGGGGCGTGAACGAAAGGTTGAAGAGACACATGGGTAGGTTAAATGGCCGATGTAATAAATGGGGGTCGGCCGGCCTGTAATCGTCACGTCTTGTCATGGCGTTCATAGCGGAGGATTCCAGAATCCAATGCATGCTTGACAACACCACACCCAAGGTGTGGGCTCGACGAGCCTGTTCCCGTGCTACCGCACTGTTTACCGCGCAAGCTTCCTGCCCGGCTAGTTTGCCACACATCGGCTAGAAGAGGGACAAATAGTGGGCGTTTATTGGCAAAAAGCTTTGTAAAAATGAAGTGTGTGGAATGACTTCAGTCATAAGTTTACCCTTGGGTGATGAGGTCAAAGTTACACAGAAGGGTGATGATGGACACTCGAGTGCGATAATTAATTCTGCGCTCTACAGTGCACACGCAGTAAGAAACCAACTATGCGCAATATTGTCGAAGATCGCAGTCGAGTTAGCTATACAGATCGTGTGCTGTGAGATCGACAAGGTAAACTGATTCGAGAATGGTTAATAAAATCTAAGACCATTGCATATTAAGGTCAAAATAGTGCTAGCAGTATACGAGTCTCATACGATGCCATTTCAACGATTGTACCACAAAAGCTTGAAATGTTACAAGTTTCAAATTCCAGAGTTATATGGCTCAAGTTCAAAGATTACGAGGTTCAAACTGATATTAGAAATGAAATTCAGCTCATCAGCTGCAAACTCTCGCGCTGATGTGCTGAACATGGATATCGGAGAGGTTCATACTAATATCACTGCTTCTAAGTCTGGCTTAGAAACCTCACAATTTTTGCAAAGGGGCCAGCCATTGAGAAGTCATGTATGGGGTTGAATCGATGACTTCCAATTACTCTATCATCTGAAGTTCCAAAATGAAATTCAGCATTTTTGGAGCCTACTCCATTTTGCCGCAGGCACCAACACTGATCAACAGACCATTCATTTTTGCAAAATAAATGTAGGGCAAACCTCATTTCCTTCAGCACCCTTGCTTTGAGAACAAAGAACCTGGTGAATATAATCTCTGGTAAGGTCCCTCGGCAGGAGTTCAAAGTAATTTTCGAGAGATGCAGATCTAGGCATTCGACGTGATTGTTATACTGTATCACATTATTTACCACTAGGCCTAATCTTATCTGGAAAAGAAGAAAACGTGTTAGTGCCTACATGCAATTTTGAACATTACTATAGGCCTAGCTATTTGGTTTGCATGATTTGTAAAATGCACTAACATGCCATCTTCGATCTGACATGATTAACATGGGCATTTGATTACATTCTAGAAAAATGTAGCCTTCTTCACAAGAGGTTGGAGTGGATGAAAAGTTCCCTAAGAAAACTAGTACAGATGAATCCAAAGGAGAAATGCTTATTGAATGTAACCATATGGATCAAGCAACCAATATGGGGGGCATGTATGTACTAAAATCATCCAAAAGAACCTTCAGAAATTGTAGTACATTGTCATTGTAAACTTGGAAAAAGGTGTCACAAATTAAACTCCCTTATGGTTAACATTTAACTGGAAAGGAACATCACCTCGATATATAGCTTCTACAGGCATGGAAAGCATCTCAGGAAACTGATAACTTGCTCCAGGTCGGGCCCGATAGATTCTAGTGCCAAGACCTTCACTGTGTGCAGTTTCGGGGTCAAGCTTGTCAGAATCATTTTCTGAATGACAGATGAACAAACATCTTCAAAATTAGAAATAATGTTAATTTGTAGAAGGAGAGGTAGAATGCGGCTGTTGTACCTTTACGGGTGTGGATCCAATAACAAGTTAGGAGTATTTGTCAGACGAGTAGCTCACCACTGTCAATTTCGGCGCAGAAATGACATTGATTCTTGTTGGACCTTCTTGATCAACTACAAGTAATCTCTCAAGTGCAGGTGTGTCCTGGATGACCATACAGTGGTCCACCTTTCGTGATGTCTTCCTGCCGCACCAGCAACACACATAAATAGTACGGAGAGTCATGGAGGTGATGTGGAAGGTACTCAGCCCATTGATCGCCTGAAGACAAAGGTACTCGAGTGCATTACAGCCATGGAGCAGGTACTCCATGTCACCCTTTGAGAGGCAGATGGTGACGAGCTCGAGGTGCTTCAGTCGTGGTAGAATAAGAGCGGACCCGTCATTAAGGGGTGGGAAATGGCAGTTCCTGAACTTGGCGACGCGCAGCGTGGGCGCGAGGCGGAGTGCGGACATTGGCAGTGACCGCATATGCCCATCACCAAAAGTGAGATCCTCGAGCTGATCTAGGGCGGGGGATAGGAACCAGTCGTCTAGCTTGGCTTGGTCCATGCCATTGGAATGGAACTTTCCCATTCTAAGGCCTTTGGTTGGGCCAAGGTGACTGCCAAGGATCTTGGAGAACGCATCTAAGCTTTTGCGATAGCCATGGCAGAGCTCGTGGGTGTCGATGAGGTCGAGAGGGCTGGAGTTCCATAGGGGGCGCCATTGCCGGGAAAGGAGGGTCGCCCGCGCCCCATATTTGATTGGGGGGAGGGAGATGATGACTCTCAACATATCATCGGGGAGGCTGCTGATTAAGTCTAGGCCTGCTGGAGTCGCTTGTGGTTCTATAGCTCGCCCTGCCTCCGCTTATTGGCAGCCCCGTTCTCCACCTCCGGAGTCTCCTTGTCAGCGGCGCTTTCTGATAGAAATGGGAGTACAGGGAATATTTAGTTAAAACAGGGCAATAGAAAAGTGTATTGGTAACTAGAAGTTATTAGGTAGGGATATAGTAAGAAAAGGGAATAACATTTGGTTGCTTAAATACTACACAATTCATTTGACATTGCTGGGTAAGTCAACATATGCAGATAGTTGAAAAGAAAACTTACTTCGAACAAAGTCTGGATGGATGATTTTGTCACGGAAGTTAGCATATATCTCATGACCAGGCCCATCTATGTGTAGTGCAATTTTAGTGCCAGCTTTCAGTACATAAAACTTTGCAATTTCATTCCAAAAGCCAGTGCCAAAATAGGAGTCACCACGTTCATCAAGTCTTACAGTAGCAACGATTGTAAATCCATGGTTTGTGTGCAATATGACATTCGTGGAGCCTTGATGTATGTAAAGGGAAAAATTGTGCACTACATAATTTGTTGCATAGCAAGGGATGTCCTGCAGAAAATGGTAGGATTGTTAAAGAAAATATGGTAACATGCAAATATGGGCCCAAATTGAAAGAATTGTACAACAGTTGAAATCGAAGGACAAAAATCTATAATTAAATAGATAGGGTAAACATGATGTCATGGAAATATGAGAGTAATCGAAAGAACAATACATCATTAATTTTCCTAATATAGAAATAAGAGGGGGGGAAATCCCCTTTGACGTATATGGTGCATGTGGCACCTTTTATCCAAATGTAGCAATATTTAGAATATGTTCAGGAAAGTAGGCCATGCCAACCGATTTAGGGTGAGATTGAACATATCGCACGCGTCCTCAAGTTATCTGGTATGATGAGATGGAATCTCTGGCGGCGGTTGCTAAGTCCTGAAGTGTCGGTGCACTGTACATTCTATGAATGAAAGAAAACCCTCAAATCAGCTCGAATAAAAATGAATTCACGACAATTTCCGTCGGGTGATTAAAGGAGGTAGATGAACTAGGATAAGAGACGAGATAATATCTCATTAAATTAGTTACCTTGTCATCCATGAGAAAGAACCCTCAGTACGGCAGATTCCCCAACCGAGCGGAGCTGGGTCAACCGCGAGCAGCGTCGATAAAGTCGATAGCGATAGGCGGCGGCAAGTAGAAGTGGCGAAATGCGATGGGCTTTGCCAGCAGCCTGGTGGCGGCGGCAGGCGTCGAGCTAAGTGTTTACAGCCGCGATGGGCGGTGCCATGGCATAGACGCGGAGGAGCTTGTGCAGGTGTGAATGGGGAATGTACCGGAGGATCTAAGGGGGTGGCGGGCGGGGTGAGGGTTTTTGTGACATGCGGATGGTGAGGGTTTTCTTTCTGCTTTTTTGAATTGGGTGGTGAAGGTTTTCTGTCCCACAAAGAATTTTGGGGGCGACAGTTTGCTAGAGCAAACCGTGTGTGATTGACGTAGCAGGCAAAATGAAAGTCATTGCACACAGTTCAAATTTTGGGAACCGTGTGTGATTGACGTACTACCTCTGTCCTAGTTTATTGGTCCCCCGTTGTAATTTTAACCAAAATTTGGCGAAATATTTAACATACTCAGACATAGATAATAAGCATACACGTACATAAGCATAGTTCAACCATAAGTACATAGTTCAACCGTCATTAAGCATACTCAAGCGTACATAGTTTGATCCATACCACATCTCATCTCACATGCGGCCGACACGATCCTGAAGCTTCTCCAGGTACTCGGCGTACGCGCCGTGCACCACCCTGTGAGATTACTTCTGCTTGAAGGAGCCAATGGCCCGTCCTCTTGCATGCACCAGAACACTTAGATACGCATCATGAATCTTGTGGTGGCAAAATGGGCATCCATAGCCGTCGTTCCAGGTCCTAATACGCCTGTTATGCATTCCCGCATAAAGCTCCCTCAGGATTCGCCTCTTGTAACTCCTCTGGGCATCTGCATCCTCGCTGTCCACATCGTCAGACAGCACCTATACAAATAGTAAAACCAATTTGGCATCAAATCACTGATTACATGCCGTGAAGTAGGATTAAGAATTTATGGATATTTATTTATACATATTCAGAGATATTGGTTCGATTTTTGAGCACAGTCGTCTATGTACAGACCAATCTTGAAGAAAATAATGGCACAAACATAGGTAGGTCAATCAAAATCAATTGTCAAGTCCTGGCTAGGAATTATTAGCACGAATACTAACACTAGTCGGATTACTAGCAAAAATCATTTGCACAGATGAAACAACTAATCACTTATCACCTGTATCATTCAAACAATCAATACACTACACGGATCTAATGAAACATACTCAGATTTCATGGATTGGGAGAACATAACCACAGGATTTCTATTCCAAAAGGGGGGGGGCGGGAGTAACCAGAGAAACCCTATGATCTATTTGACACATAAATGGGTATAAATGACTAACCAGGTGTCCATCGTCGTCAGAGTCGTCGCCGGAGTGGTGGTCGGAGTCGTCGCCGGAGTCATCGCCAGTGTGGTCATCGGAGTCGTTGCCGAAGTGGTCATCGGAGTTGGTGTGGAACTCCACCTCTGGCTATGGAAGCTCGACACCGTTGACGATGTCAGGGTGCAGGGATAACTCACCGGCGGTGATGGCAACCTCTGTGTCCATCTCCATGCCGTGCTCCGGTGCTTTAGCAGCCCCGGCGTCGCCACTCCCTCCGATGGGGCCCTTCGGTGGCATCCTCATACACTGACGGCTTTGAGGACTGATGGTGGCGTTGAGGATGCAAGTGGTGCGAGAGGATTGTGTATGCGTAGCGAGGATGGGAGTGCGGCCTCTCGGGCGCACCATTAATATGGAGTAGTGGTAGTTGTGGGAGAGAGGCGGGCGGCGGTCAAACCGATGGCTCGCCTCCCGGTGAGCCAGCGCACCGGACTGCTGGCATGCCTACCAAAGTTTCACACACTACTCGCACGCCTCCCGATGACACTGCGCAGCGAGCATGACTCCGTTAATTCACACACCTGCACGCACGCCTCCCTGTCTGCCTGCGCGGCGGACTTCTCGCATGCATCCTGTCAACTCATGCCTACTCGCACGCTACATGCGTCGCGCAGCGGCACATATATGGTTTTTCTATTTGGATGATTAATGCTGCCGCTTTATTGCTTAACTGAAGCATGGCACGTATCCATTGTTGGTCTAAAGCTCATGGTTCGAATAAATAATCCGCTTGGGATATTGGTTCCCAATTATTAATAATCTCCCATCTATAATTAGATAAAGATTACATCAAAACTGGTCTCAAATTTGACAAAAAAAAGTACAATGCCACTTTGTATTGGTGTCCATATGACAACACGATAAGTTTCATGAACTTCAAATAAGTTTTGGATGTACTAGAATTTTAAAATCAAGATTCTCAATGTTTGAAATTTGTTGCATGGGGAGTAAACATGCACCCAGTGAGACACATGTGTTTTTGCAATCCATTTAGGTGCACTGTCACATGTGCATCTAGCTCAAATTTGATTTTTGCACATTATACCCATAGAAAATCAATCAATCAATGTACTAAAATGTCTTAATGATCTCTGTAATTTTTTTGATATTAAAACGGCCCTCCTTTGGTAACATGTATGTTCATCGCAGGATAATTAATTTAACATGCATCGTAGTTGCGGTGGATTCGCGGTGTATGTGTGGGTGTGTGCGTCTGGGGATGGCGGGTGGCTCACAGTACACTACGAGTTGTGAGCCATCGTGTGGGTTGGCTGTTTTGTTAGGCAGGCTAGTGCCACATCAGAGTCATGAAATCGTTATTTAAAACATTACACAACCCTTTCATACATAAATGTTTTGCCACATGCAGTCGATGGTTGTTCTACACGACATTCGATACTCGCGTGTGACGCTTTCTGTGGGCCCGTGAGGTCGTCGTCCATCACTTTGACGAATAGCCGGCAGTGAGGTTAATTTGACCAGCAAGGTAGAATCCTTTTTGTTTGTGTTATTGTGGTATATAGTACGCGTCGAAGAGGTGGGAGGGGACTAGCATATATACTATACGTATGCGTCCGTGAACAAGTACACCTCACTCGGTGTCGGGACTTTTTGGTTACCGAGGCACGTGCCACATCAAAATTGTGAAATTGGTTATTCAAACATCACACAACACGTTTTTGGTCCACATGCATATATATCCTAGCTAGGACACTCACGTGTGACGCTTCCATCTATGGGCCCACGAGGCCATCATCGATGCATGCATGCATGCATGCATCACTTTGACCTAAACCGGGAGAGGTTAATTTAATTGCACCATCGATGAGGATCCTTTTGGGTTGTACATATATTACGACAGGAGCATATAGTATGCGGTGAAGAGGGGGGGAAGGGGACCATCATATTTAGTATGCTTGATATGAACGTCACTTTGTGTGGGTGCATGGTTTACGGTTTTTGAGGCATGTGGCACATCAAAGTTGTGCATTTTGGGTATTCAATATATATATGTTTGGCCCACATGCAAAGCGGTGGTGGTTGTCCTCTCGCACCCACTTAAGCGGTTAACAACGATATTGATGCTTTCCATCTGTGGGCCCGCTTGGTCCATCACTTCTTTTTGCCTGACAACAAGAGAGGTTAATTTGACTTAGGAGGGGATTATTATTTTTGCTCTGGGATGACATTCATGATACACTTTGAGCACACATGCATGTGTACGCATGAATCCCTCCCATCGAGTCGGAGTGGCTAGTACAACGACACCATCATGAACCGATCTCACTTTTTGTGGGGAGCTAGTGTATGATTTTTGACACACGTGCCAGATCAATGTTGTGTGTTCAAACATGCATGCACGCATCACCTCCATACATATGCATGTAGTGGTTGCCTTCGAACCATACACTCCCTCGCGTGGTTATCGGTGACAAGCCTATATATTCGTGGGCCTGTGTGGACATCCATTATCACCTTGACCAACAACAAGATAGGTTACCATGGCGGATTCTTCATTTGGTTTGTGTTATCGTATTATAGGTCATGGTGAGATTCAGACCTAATTAAGTTTGAGCGCATATACTATGCATGCATGCATGCATATATGAAACCCCGTCTGTTGGTGTCAAAACCGGCGGATCTCGGGTAGGGGGTCCCGAACTGTGCGTCTAGGCGGATGGTAACAGGAGGCAGGGGACACGAAGTTTTACCCAGGTTCGGGCCCTCTTGATGGAGGTAAAACGCTAAGTCCTGCTTGATTAATATTGATGATATGGGTAGTACAAGAGTAGATCTACCACGAGATCAGAGAGGCTAAACCCTATAAGCTAGCCTATGGTATGACTGTATGTTGTCCTACGGACTAAAACCCGCCGGTTTATATAGACACCAGAGAGGGCTAGGGTTACACAAGGTCGGTCACAAAGGAGGAGATATGCATATCCGTATTGCCTAGCTTGCCTTCCACGCAAAGTAGAGTCCCATCCGGACACGAGACGAAGTCTTCAATCTTGTATCTTCATAATCCAATAGTCCGGCCAAAGGACATAATCCGGTTGTCCGGAGACCCCCTAATCCAGGACTCCATCAGTAGCCCCTGAACCAGGCTTTCAATGACGATGAGTCCGGCGCGCAGTATTGTCTTTGGCATTGCAAGGCGGGTTCCTCCTCCGAATACATCACGGAAGAATTTGAATACAAGGATAGTGTCCGACCCTGCAAAATAAGTTCCACATACCACCATAGAGAGAATAATACTTCCACAAATCTAATCTGCTGACACGTCTTGGCAACACAACATTATGTCATGGCCCAGTGATTATTTGAACCGTTTCCTTTAACTAGCCCCGCACATAACGCGAGGCAGTTTTTTGACACGTCTTGTCAAAGCAGAGATCGTGTCCCCATATCACGGGATTCTCATCAATACAGGCATGGGTAACCCAACCGCGCCATCGATTACGGCGCTTGGGGGATAAGCGAGTTTTACCAGGCTAGTGGGGGCGCATAGTTTCGACCGCCCATATAAAGGGACAAGGATTCACCTCTTCATCCACGCCTTCTTCCTCCTTCGCTCATCCACTTTCACACACTCGAGCTCCAGCGCCCAAGTCCGCATTTCCCACCTCGACCTTCTCCAATCATGTCCGGAGCGGGAGGCAGGTGGATGGTCTCCTCCGTCATGGAGGGACACATCAAGAAGCTGAGGAGAGCCGGATACCTGCTGACGACATCGCGCACCGGCTCCCAGATGAGGGGTAGCTCATCCCCACCCCCAGGCCCCATGAGAGGGTAGTGTTCCTTACCCACTTCCTCTGTGGATTGGGATTCCCTCTCCACTCATTCATCCGGGGGCTCATGTTCTACTACGGCCTGGATTTCCATGATCTGGCCTCGAACTTCATCCTCAACATCTCGGCGTTTATCGTCGTTTGCGAGGCCTTCCTCCGCATCAAGGCCCACTTCGGCTTATGGCTGAAGACCTTCAATGTCAAGACGAAGGTAGTGAGCGGCCGTCAGGCGGAGTGCGGAGGCGCCATGGTGGGCAAGATGCCCAGCATCACATGGCTGGAGGGCTCCTTCGTGGAGACCATAAAGGGGTGGCAATTGGGGTGGTTATACATCACCGAGCCACGCGACCCTAAATGGGCATCGGCCCCCGAGTTCCAATCTGGCTTCCCCACGCAGCTCACCTCCTGGCAAGAGAAGGGCCTGTCCTGGGGTAGTTCGGGAGAGCTGACCAGACTCCAAACATGTATTCAAAACATGGTGAACAAGAAGCTCAAACTTGTCAACATGGTCCAGGTCATGCTCATCCGCCGGGTCCTCCCATGCCAACAACGGGCTTTCAACTTGTGGGAGTTCGACCCGGCCCAGCACCGAACTCTGAACAGGATCTTCGACACAACTCACGAAGATGCCTGGAAGGTGCTATTCAAGACCGCGAGGTTCCCCCTCCCACTACCGAGGACCGCGGATTCTGCGCGAAGCGCCAAGCCAACGCGGTAAGCTGCTTTACCTCAAACAAGATACTTGTTTTCCATAGTTTGACTCTATGCGGGATCTAAGCTCCCATACCTTTGACAGGACTGGCAGGAGACGGCCAGACAGATCAACTGTCCGGCTCGTTTGCCCGAAGGCCCAGCAGACGCTCTCCTGGCGAAGATGCTGACTCCGGCTCCTTATACGGTGCCGGAGAAGACCAAGAAGGCCAAGGGAACCCGAAAGAGTTCCCGACGCCAGGCGTCATCGGACTCACCGTCTGATGACTCTACGACACACTCATCCCCCGAAGACGAGGAGGAAGAAGAAGATGATCCCCCTCCAGGCGGGGAAGACAAGAGAAGGAAGGTCGCCCCAACTGGGGGCCGAAGGGTCCAAGAAGGGAAGGACTCTCCTTCCGGACAGTTCCACCGCCGCCGTCGAAGGCGAAGACGAGTGGTTGCCTAGGGCCAAGCCCCTGGGGAGGTCGTAAGTATTCGGATACCAGAGTAACTCATAGCATTCCTTTGTCGCACTGCTTTCCCTAACGCCGAATATGATTATGCAGGCCGTCGCGAGCCCGTATCGATGTATCGTCGGACGGCTCCCTGGGCTCGTCGGATATGGATAGCGATCCGCTTCTGACCGCCACCTCCCCTTGCCCTGCAGACGACGCCGAGGTGTTGTCTCAAGAGGCACCAGGTCAAGAGGAGACAGTCCTGGAGGCGCCTCAAGGCGACCTTCCGGACGCCGGGAGCAGAGGGGACAAGGCCCCTGAGGGCTCTGAGTTCGGCCCTCAGCCGAACACCGCGCCGGAACCTCCAGTGGTTCCGAACTCGGGCAGGCGGCCTCCTTCCAAGAGGGGCGAGACGCCTGTGCTGGTGACCTCTGTCCATCCAGAGGCGCCGGACAATCTGCTGGGAGCGCTTCGCAGCGCTTCCATCGACGAGGAGCACCATACTATTATGAGTGCGGTGGTCCAAAAGGTTCAGTCCGCCAAGAGCGGATTGACTGAAGCCTGTGCCAGCCTTCTAACAGGCTTTGAGGTAAGTGTTTAAAATATAGGAGAAATATTACCGCATAGATAGTAGCCCCTGATGCTCTGTTCGGTGTTCACAAAGAAAAGCCGAACAAAGGATCAAACAACATCGTTGGAGTCTAATATAAGTATGTCAATATGCATATGCAGGCTTCGCTGCTGGCATCTGCTGCACTGACTGCGGAGGTCACCGCACTGAAGCAGGACCGTGAAGTGTCCAAGGACAAGCTCGGCCTTGCCAAGAGGCAGCTCGAGGATAACAAAGGTAAGTAATATCTAGTTTATGGATATGTATAAAAAGAATGCGATTGCAAAATGACAGGAACATCATGAATTTGTCAGGGGCCACGACCGAAGTGGCAACCTTAAGGCAAGCGCTGTCCGAGGCCGAAGATAAAGCGGCCAAGGAGCGCACCAAGCGGGAAAGGCAAGAGGCTCGGGTGGGCGAGGTGCAGCAAGAGCTCCAAGCTCTCGTGATGAAGCACGAGACGTTTGAGCTTGACTCAAAGACGCGAGAGTCTGAGCTTTCCGCGGCCCTCGAGAGCGCGAAAAGTGCCAAGGCCGAAGCCCAAAAGGCCCTCCAGGAGATTGACGCTATGAAGAAAATAGCGGCGGGTAAGGCATTCTATATGCAAAGCAAGCATGTGAAAGTAAATTACCTATTACTTACCTGAATCCGGAGCTCTCCAGGAGCATTCGCAGATTTGCCCCGCGGCGTGTTGGATGCCGCACAAATTTACCAGGCCGAGGCGGGAAGCTCAATGGAGAAGTTGTTCTGGTCTCAGTATACTAGGACCGAACACCCGGTGCCTATGAGCGACCAGCTGAAGCAGTTGGTCGAGCTACACAAAGCGGCCGAACAGGCCATGAAGGGCTTTATAGTCCGGCTGTGGCCTGGCGACGCCCTTCCGAGCAGCTACTTCGGCCTGGTGAGGCGGCTTGTGGACGCCTGCCCACGGCTGGAGGTCGTCAAGCGGTCTGTCTGCATCAAAGGTGTACGCCGGGCAAGGAGCATCGCACCCCCGAAATTTATTATGAGGGTGTCCTGAAGGGTGCCCGTCTTGTAGCAGACGAATGTTCAAAGGATATAATATTTGAGTAAACTTGCTCGTGTGATCCTGTATGATGAAAACTTATTTCATATGCGCTATGCAACGCTTGTTTGCATTTAAAATATTACCTTTTGTTTGGCTGTTTATCCAATCTGAGTGCTGGGGTGTTCGGGATAAACCTGAGCACTGTTGTTCCCATTGTTGGGTCCTTCGAGGGAGGTGCTCAGCACAGGGAACAAGGCAACCGGACTAATAATGCTTTATCACTCTCACTTAGCCATAGAATTCTATAATTTTAAATTTCAGCGAAGCCCCTGGTATTCAGAAGGACGAATTCGGGGCGCGATACATGCCTTTAAGCCGGACAGGACCAGCTCCTCGCTCTAAGCGGCATAAGTCTTTAGGGACTCGAAACCTCGCCGAACAGCGACCAGTCTCTCACCTTATCATGACAGTCAGTTTTAGCTTTCTCTACTAAGGTGCTAAGCCCAGCAGAACCGGGGCACAATCGTAGTAGTTCTCCTAGTGCTACCTTAGCCGATAGAGCGGAATGTAAGGTACCAAAACATAGGAGCCGGGCAAACCCTACATTTGACCAAAGACATGATTCGGAGCTGATGCATATAATGCTATAAGTTCGCGGTCCGCACTTGTGAAAGTGTTCGGACTTCTCACACCATATTGTGGGGTACTTAAGCCCCTGGTGTGTTGGCCGTACCAAAGTGTACGGTTGCAAGGCATCATCAATGAACACATATATGTAACAATAATGCCATAATAGTCGTAATGTTATGCGTTGTTTATTCAAAGAGGTGCGTTAAAGAAGAATGATACAGATAGTGCGATAAGCAAAAAGTAGGACTATGTCCCTTCCAAGGGCAAGCTGAGGAATAGTATTAAAGCAAATATTTCACTTGTTATTGTAATCCACCTGGGAGTTCCGTGGTGTGACATAGCTTTCTGCCTCTCTTGGTTGATGCATCATGTGTTCGGAAATCATGTTGCCGGACAAGGTTTCCAGAGATTAAAGTCCTGAAAGAGAAAAATAACAAAGCGGGAAGCCCCTACTGCGGTTTAGGCCACGTTTTGGAGCATGCCGTAGTTGTGCCCCCCTCCCCACCTATGCCCATGGTATTTTTAATGCGTAATTATGTACGCGTGGCATGAATTTCGCCGTTTGGCTTGGGCCGGGGTTGGGGCCGCATTGCTACGCGAGCTCAGACCGTGCCAGGCGGTCTAGTTGCCGATTACTCCGAGCGCCATTGAAGGTGTCTGGGTCTTGAAATGCCGAACTAGTGGATTGCCTTGAGAGGCTGCTTCGCCCTTCTGCTGCGAGGGCCGCAGTGTGGTCCTCCGTGTGGAGAGAGCGCTTTGTGTTTCCGTTAACTGTGATGACCCCCGGGGTCCTGGCATCTTGAGCTTGAGGTATGCATAATGCGGTACCGCATTGAATCTCGCAAATGCGGTTCACCCGAGCAGTGCATGATGGCCACTTCGGAACGGGACTATATCGAAGATTAATTATTCGCTTCGGAAGTTATACGGGGATCCGAAGACCACTTCCAGTGTAATTGAGCCTGTGCAATGGGCCTCTACACCTGGAATGACGCCTTTAAAGGTCGTTTTTGTGGGTTTGATCCTTGAGGGGTCTATACCCATTTTGCGCACTGTGTCCTGGTAAAGTAGGTTCAGGCTGCTGCCGCCATCCATAAGGACTCGAGTGAGGTGAAATCCGTCAATGATTGGGTCTAAGACCAGTGCGGCGAATCCGCCATGACGGATACTAGTGGGGTGGTCCCTGCGATCGAAGGTGATCGGGCAGGAGGACCATGGGTTGAACTTTTGGGCGACTGGCTCCAACGCATATACGTCCCTGAGCGCACGCTTCCGCTCCCTCTTAGGGATGTGGGTTGCGTATATCATTTTCACCGTCCGCACTTGTGGGGGGGAACCTCTTCTGTCCTCTGGTGTTCGGCTGTCGGGGCTCCTCTTCGTCATCGCTGTGTGACCCCTTATCTTTATCTTCGGCAATTAACTTGCCGGCCTGCTTGAACACCCAGCATTCCCTGTTGGTGTGGTTGGCTGGCTTGTCAGGGGTACCGTGTATTTGACACGAGCGATCGAGTATGCGGTCCGGACTGGACGGGCCCGGAGTGCTTCTTTTAAATGGCTTTTTCCACTGACCGGGTTTAGAGCCTTTGAATCTGGCATTGACTGTCATATCCTCAGTATTATCACTGTTAATGCGGCGCTTATGTTTGTTGCGACGTGACCTGCTATTTCCGTGCTTGGTATCGAAGTACCATGGTTTTTTGATATGTTGTTACTGCGAGCCAGCCAGCTGTCTTCTCCCGCACAAAAGCGGGTCAATAGTGTCGTGAGGGCTGCCATAGATTTCGGCTTTTCCTGTCCAAGGTGCCGGGCAAGCCACTCGTCGCAGATGTTATGCTTGAAGGCTGCTAGGGCCTCTGCATCCGGATAGTCGACGATTTGATTTTTATTTGTTAGGAACCGTGTCCAGAATTGCCTGGCCGATTCTTCTGGCTGCTGAATTATGTGGCTCAAGTCATCGGCATTTGGTGGTCGCACATAAGTGCCCTGAAAATTGTCGAGGAATGTTGCTTCCAGATCTTCCCAATAGCTAATGGACTCTACTGGCAAGCTGTTAAGCCAATGCCACACTGGTCCTTTGAGCTTTAGTGGGAGGTATTTGATGGCGTGTAAGTCATCGCTGCGGGCCATGTGGATGTGGAGGAGGAAATCCTCGATCCATACCACAGGATCTGTTGTGCTGTCGTATGATTCAATATTTACGGGTTTGAAACCCTCTGGGATTTGATGATCCATTACTTCGTCTATGAAGCATAGGGGGTGTGCGGCGCCTCTGTATTGGGCTATATCGCGACGCAACTCGAATGGGTCTTGCCTGCTGTGTTCGGCCCGGCCGGATTGACTTTTACTGTATCCGGCGTGACGTTTATCGTCTTGCATAGTGGCGCGCCCTCGTGATCCGTAGATCGATCTTGCATGTTCTGCTTTGTCCTCCAATACGTCTCGCAGGTCTGGCGTATTTCCCCATGCCTTTTTATTTGAATGGCATCGGGGTGCAGGCTAAGTTTTTGGCTGGAATGCCTCTCTATCGCGGCCACGAGGTGGCCGATCAGCCGCGTTATACGCTTCTTCCTCCAGTCGGGGTAGCAACCTGCATTTTGGGTAACTCTTGGAGGGGCACTCGGGGTTATATTCCTCGGCCGTGAGGACTTCAGTCCATCTGTCAGCTAGCAGATCTTGATCAGCTTGAAGCTGCTGCTGCTTTTTCTTAAGGCTATTTGCCATGGCTATAAGCCGGCGCTTGAAGCGCTCTTGTTCGACGGGATCCTCTGGCACAGCAAATTCATCATCGCCGAGGCTTGCCTCGTCTTCAGAGGGGGGCATGTAATTATCATCCTCTGCTTCTCCATCTGCCGCTCTCTCAGGAGGGTTGGCTCCTCCATCCTCCTGCTCTAAATCTTGCTGGAGGGGATTGTTATCTTCGGCACTATCCGGAGTGTTATTATCTCCTGTGCCAGTATCACCACTTTTGCTTTGGCGGGACTTAGAGCGGCACCGCTGACGTAGGCGCTTGGGTTGCTTCTTGGAGGGGTCATCCGCCGCTGTCTCGTCACCATTGCCTTCTTTGGGTGTGTCCACCATGTATATATCGTATGATGAGGTGGCTGTCCAGTGCCCTGTGGGCAGTGGTTCATCTTTGTCTCCTGCATCGTCGTCCATACCGTCGATGTCTTCGGAGTCAAAGTCGACCATGTTAGTTAAGTCATCGACAGTGGCTACTAAGTGGGTGGTGGGCGGGCCACGAATTTCTTCATCGTCCGCATCCCAATCCTGTCGGACATAGTTCGGCCAGGATCCTTCTGACAAGGAGAGATACCTTAACGAGTTCAGTATGTCGCCAAAGGGCGAGTGCTGAAAAATATCCGCGGAGGTAAACTCCATGATCGGAGCCCAATCGGATTCGCTAGGAACGGGCGCAGGCGGTTCGGAGTCCGTGGCCGAAGAGAGATCCGATAGTTTGTCAACACTGCTCTCGTGCAGAGTAAGGTCGATGTTCGGCTCGATCGCCGATGAGGGTAAGGCCTCCGTGGCGGGGTCCATCCACCCGTCCATGGACGGTGCAACTGGCTACGAATTGAGGGTCGGAGCGGCTGCCAGTGCGATCTCCTGAACACTGTCGGATGGTAGAGCTAAATCGTACTCATAATGACCGCGTGACACACAAGGCAGAGGCTCGAATCCATCGAAGATCAAGTCTCCGCTGATATCGGCCGTGTAGTTTAAGTTTCCAAACCTGACCTGATGGCCAGGGGCGTAGCTTTCAATCTGCTCTAGATGGCCAAGCGAATTGGCCCGCAGCGCAAAGCCGTCCAATACAAAAATCTGTCTGGGGAGAAAAGTCTCACCCTGGACTGCATCGCTAACGATGATGGAAGGAGCCATCAAGCCTAACGGTGACGACACAGAGGAACTCTCAATGAAAGCACCAATGTCGGTGTCAAAACCAACAGATCTCGGGTAGGGGTCCCAAACTGTGCATCTAGGAGGATGGTAACAGGAGGTAGGGGACACGAAGTTTTACCCAGGTTCGGGCCCTCTTGATGGAGGTAAAACCCTACGTCTTGCTTGATTAATATTGATGATATGGGTAGTACAAGAGTAGATCTACCACGAGATCAGAGAGGCTAAACCCTAGAAGCTAGCCTATGGTATGACTGTATGTTGTCCTACGGACTAAAACCCTCCGGTTTATATAGACACCAGAGAGGGCTGGGTTTACACAAGGTCGGTTACAAAGGAGGAGATATGCATATCCTTATTGCCTAGCTTGCCTTCCACGCCAAGTAGAGTCCCATCCGGACACGAGACGAAGTCTTCAATCTTGTATCTTCATAATCCAATACTCCGGCCAAAGGATATAATCCGGCTGTCCGGAGACCCCCTAATCCAGGACTCCCTCACCATCGTTGGCTTGAAGTGTGGTGTAACATACATATGCATTGTCAACCTAACCCTCACTCACTGTGGGGATTTCTAGTTCGAAATCACGGTGCCACATCAAAGTTGTTCCATTGTTACTCAAAGACACACCTCTCCATACATATGTTTGGGCCACACACATGCAGTGGTTGTCTTCGGGGACTAGCTACTTGCATGATTATTGGCGAGCTAGCCCATCTCCGGGGTCGCATGGACATCCATCACTTTGACCAACAATAAGAGAGAGGTTGTACGACCAAGGTGCATTGTTACCGTTTTACGATCCATCTTGGTGAGATATATGCCTCTCTGGCCCGTCGAGTAAAAGTGTGTGTGTGGGGGGGAGGGGTTGCTACATCGCACTTTTCTAGGTGAACCCC
>NC_041380.1:338048846-338049619 GCF_002162155.2 Triticum dicoccoides | reverse complement strand
GACTTCTAGCTACTTTGCACTTTGCTATGATGAACCTCAGTTGGGGGGCATGGATTCATAGCTTAGGATTCCCTTCGTGCTCACACGAGGGAGGACGGGGGCTGCTAGCTACTTCGCACTTTGATAGGTGAACCTCGGTTGAGGGGGAGGGGGAATGCATTCATAGCTTAGGATTCCCTTCGTGCCGACACAAGGGGGGTGGGGGCAAGCAATACCGTGTGCTTTGCGAGAGAGGTGCTACATCTAAGTTGCAATTGGTATTTGAAAATCAAACCACCCTTTTGATACATAAATTTGGTCCACATGCAAGTGTGTTCGTGTTCTGACCCTCTCTCGCGTCATTTTTCACCAAATTTATGAAGATTAGACAATTCGGATGACACAACAGACACGGTTCACTCAAACTAACCGTGTGCCACGCCGGTGCACCTGTCACGCACACATCCGCACAGTACATTGGGCTCCACGAGGCTCCCCCTCTCAAAAATATCTGCCCGCCTCGAGGGTTTTTCAGTTTCATAACACATGGTTGTTATCTCCAGACCATGCGCGATATTTCTTGTTCCCAATCCCACCTGCATCCCTAGAAAATATCTGCCCGCCTCGATGGTTTTTCTGTTTCATAACACACGGTTGTTATCTCCGGACCATGTGCGATGCACTATCATCAAAATTTTCAATAGCCCGGCATTTCACTCCCGCCTTTGACTCCAGCGTAGTAAAATTTTCAGTACCCGCGTCATTTCCTCAAACACCCCGCGCCCCCTCCACAC
>NC_041380.1:338021556-338048488 GCF_002162155.2 Triticum dicoccoides | reverse complement strand
GCACACACACACACACCCTCCCTCGCTCAAAACCCTAGCAAAGTCCCTGCCGCCGCCACCGCAAGGCCTCCATTGTCAACATCTCCCGGCTTGCCCGTGCAGCTTACCCACAGATCTCCATACCCAGGTCGCCCTGAGTTTCGTAGATGACGCCTGCCAAACACCCCCTTTCCCACAGATCCCCATCCCCATCCCCCACTACATAGCGTCGCAGCCTAAGCCCGGCTACGCTTCCTGTGGAGCTCAAGGAGCGACTGGCCCAAAAGAGGTGTATAGCCGTCTCTTCGCCCGACGTCGACGAGGAAGCTGATGACCATTACTGGCGGTAGGCACTCAAGCAGCGGGCTAGAGTATGCGGGCATGTCTCATCCGCCGGCTATGACATCGGGGTCTTCGACAGCGACGCCCTGAGGCGGGTTGTGTCACAGGTTAAGTGGCCCACCCCCAACCCCTCAGGTTCAACCGCCGTCGATCTCATCCATGGCCCCGCCGCTGATCTCCTCTGGCTCGCTGTCAACAATTTTCCATTCTACATCACCATCGAGCCCCTTTTTTCATTTTTAAGGACACGCTCTACGATGCTGGCTTGGGATCCACAGCTTCCAAGTCAGACCTCATCGACGGCGACCACAAGGAGTGCACCCTCTCCGGATCTTCCAAGGGGAAAGAGCCCATCTGCTCTTCCAAGGGGAAAGAGCCAGTCTGCGACATCAGGGAGGGCACCCTACAACCATGCTCTTCCAAGGGGAAGGAGCCCATCTGCAACAACATGGAGCGCATCCAGGGTCCATGCTCTTCCCACGGGAATGAGCCCATCTGTGACAACTGAGGAAACCCATGATTTGTTTTGTCGTGCCTCTTCACAGGGGGGAACCCATGATTTGTTTTGTCGAGTCCCTTTTGTAGTGTAGTGACAATATGTCCATTTTTAATTGCTATATATGGTTGTTTGCAGTATGCCTTGTTTATTTCAGTTGTTCACAATGTGATGCTCTATATGTGCAATTATTTACTATGTAGTACATTTCATCAATCCAGTTTTAAACATACCGATAGGAATGCATATATTTGCTTGCATTTAAGCCTGTTATAGCTAGCATATGCCTCTATTAAAGTTTTTTGATTGTTCGGTTGTTTGTAGTTAGCATATGTTCAGTTTCAAATGCTATCTTTGGTTGTTCATAGTATGCCTTGTTTATTCCAGTTATTCACAACGTGATGTTCTATATGCGCAAGTATGAACTGTGCAGTTCAATTTCATCAGTACCAGTTTCAACAATACCACTATGAATGACTACATTTGGTTGTTGCATCTTGTAGTTAACACTTCTTTCCATTTTTATTTAACCATAACCAGTGTACTTAGACCGGCACAATACCAGTTTGAATGACCATGTTTGCTTGTTGTTAAATGTTTGGCCTGTTGTAGTTAGCACACCTTTCCACTTGTTTTGCTTTACTAGTGTGCTTAAACCTGCACACTGAAGCTATCTTTTGGAGATTATTTTGTTTGCCATGTGTAATTTTGGTTGATGTTTAGCCTGTTGTGCTTAACATGCTTCTTGATGTACCTACACAGGACAATTTTGGGAACGACTGTTGTTTTCCATCGAGGTTAGTTTCATCCCATGGCTTATATCTGCTCACTGTTCAGGATATCGGTAGCTAATACCATACAGGCCGGCGGCTGATAAGGGACTAATCGGTGAATCGAACTTTTAATTGAATATATCTGCAACCCATTTTTCCTTAGGTTAACTAGGGCCATATGTAATATATCTGAGGATACATAGCAACATGCTCTATACTTAATGTCTAAATATGCAATCCTAGGCTACATAGCAACAAGGAAGAGTGTTATATTAATGTTTTAATGATGTCTAGATATACGTAGAAGAGCAGCAGCAGCAACAGCAACAACACAACCCTGTTTGGATACTCAACTTAGCTAGAGGTTAGAGTTAGTTTCTAGCTCATTACTAACCCTGAACTAACTCCATACAAAGAGTTGTTTGGATGGCAGGGTTAGACTAGAAATAAATGCACTAGGAGAACTAGCTCCAATTAGCACCTCTTGGGTTGGATACTAGTTTTTTGGGTGGGTTATAGATGCAACTAGCTCAAACTAGCCCTCTTGTCTAGATATACTTTAGGGCTATTTGAGCCCGAACTAGCTCAAACTAACTTTAACCCATGGATACAGCAACAGATAATTTGTAAGAATGGACTAAACTTCTTCCGGCCCATAATATAAGATGTTAATTCATCTAATATGTGAGTATATTGGATGTTATAAGATACTTCCTCCGTTCCTAAATATTTGTCTTTTTAGAGATTCAAATGGACTACCACATACGGATGTATATAGACATATTATAAAAGAGTATTGTACTACATCATTGTGCAATTGCAGTTTAGCTTCTAATATTAACTTGGTGCTTTTGGGTACATATGTCATTGGTAAAGATCTGCGTTTCGACCCTTTCTGGGTATGGGGCAATGAGATATCGATGAACCAGCATCAAGTGAGGAAGCTGATAAAGATTGTTAGTAAAATGGGTCAAAAGATGGCAATTAAACTATTTGATTACACTTTATCCAAGACAACATCGAACTACAGGATCGTAAGTAAGAACTTTGTAGCCTTCTTTTTACTGCCCATAATGAGTTGTGTTAGATGACAATGTTTGAATCTTTTTCCTTTGCAGTGGTTGCCAAAGCAGTTTACTCAAGATTACCTCTCAAACTACATGATTGGTGGGCATGCAAATGTTAAAGTATTTCTACCAGAACACGATGATTATCTAGATGTTTTCATGAAGACCATGAAGGATGGTCGGTCGGCCATCACAAGGGGGTGGACTAGAGTCGTGCATGCCTTCTGTATGGAGGAGGGCACAATATGGGCATTCCGCTTCACCTTGTTCAGCAACCAGAATATATTTCGCCTCTTTCTTTACCGTCTTTAATAGTACAAGTATACAACCGTGGTTCATCATTCTTTATTTGGTTCATATGAAATTCTTGAACATATGTACCTATGAATCGAATAATGCATTGGTTGTTTGAACCTGATGGATATGAATAAAGCTGTAGCATACATTCAAATTCAAATCCAAATCTGGTACAATTTGGAAAAGCAGCAATTAAATTACGGTTAAATTACGCTCTCCAGGTTGTTACGGCACACACGGTTGGTAAAACACAAATGTTTGCGGTATGTGCTACATCTCCGTCGTATCTATAACTTTTGATTGTTCCATGCAATTATTCTACAACTTTTACATACTTTTGGCAACTTTTTATACTATCTTTGGGACTAACATATTGATCCAGTGCCCAGTGCCAGCTCCTGTTTGTTGCATGTTTTTTGTTTCGCAGAAAATCCATATCAAACGGAATCCAAACATGATAAAAACTGATGGAGATTTTTTTGGAATATATGTGATTTTTGGGAAGAAGAATCAATGCGAGACGATGCCCGAGGGGGCCACGAGGCAGCGGGCGTGCCCCAGGGGGTCAGGCGCGCCCTGGGCCCTCGTGGACACCCCGTAAGGCGGTTGGTGCCCTTCCTTCGCCGAAAGAAAGCCAATATCCAGATAGAAATCATGTTAAAATTTCAGCCCAATCGGAGTTACAGATCTCCAGGAATATAAGAAACGGGAAAGGCCATAATATGGAACGCATAAACAGAGAGAGACAGAGAGACATATCCAATCTCGGAGGGGCTATCACCCCTTCGCCACTATGGAGGCCATGGACCAGAGGGGAAACCCTTCCCCCATCTAGGGAGAAGGTCAAGGAAGAAGAAGAAGAAGGGGGGCTCTCTCCCCCCTCTGTCCCGGTGGCGCTGGAACACCGCCGGGGCCATCATCGTGTGACGGTGATCTACACCAACACCTCTGTCATCTTCACCAACATCTTCATCACCTTCCCCCATCTATCTACAGCGGCCCACTCTCCCACAATCCGATGTATCCTCTACTTGAACATGGTGCTTTATGCTTCATATTATTATCCAATGATGTGTTGCCATCCTATGATGTCTGAGTAGATTTTTGTTGTCCTATCGTAATTGGTGAATTGCTCTCATTGGTATAATTTGCTTGTGGTTATGTTGTTGTCCTTTGGTTCCCATCATATGAGTGCGCGCGTGGATCACACCATAGGGTTAGTTGTATGTTGATAGGACTATGTATTGGAGGACAAGAGTGACAGAAGCTTCAACCTAGCATACAAATTGTTGCATACGGGGTTGAAGGGGGACCAATATATCTTAATGCTATGGTTGGGTTTTACCTTAATGAACGTTAGTAGTTGTGAATGCTTGCTAATAGTTCCAATCATAAGTGCATAGAATTCCAAGTCAGGGATGACATGCTAGCAGTGGCCTCTCCCACATAAAACTTGCTATCGGTCTAGTAAATTAGTCAATTGCTTAGGGACAATTTCGCAACTCCTACCACCACTTTTCCACACTCGCTATACTAACTTTATTGCTTATTTATCTAAAACAGCCACTAGTTTTTATTTACGTACTCTTTATATTCTTGCAAACCTATCTCGTTACACCTACAAAGTACTTATAGTTTCATACTTGTTCTAGGTAAAGCGAACATTAAGCGTGCGTAGAGTTGTATCGGTGGTCGATAGAACTTGAGGTAATATTTGTTCTACCTTTAGCTCCTCGTTTGGTTCAACACTCTTACTTATCGAAAGAGGCTACAATTGATCCCCTATACTTGTGGGTTATGAAGACCTTTTTCTGGCGCCGTTGCCGGGGAGTTATAGCGTGGGGTGAATATTCTCGTGTGTGCTTGTTTGCTTTATCACTAAGTAATTTTTATTTGCTATTATAAGTTGTTCTCTATCTTTAGTTATGGATATGGGACACAAAATACCAAAAAAAATTAGGTTTACTTACTACTCACACTACAAAAATATACACTTCCGTGATGATACGTGTTTGTCACAGTAGGTCGCGTTTTTGTCATGCATGTACATCCATGACGATTTTATGACAGAATCAAGATAGTCATACATGTGCTGTCATAGAACTGTTCCATGACATTACCAAAATTATCATCACGGAAGTGTGCACTTCCATGACGATAAATCGCGCGTCACAGAAGTGCTTTCGTCAAGGGTGACTGGCACGTGGCATCCACCATAACGGAACACCGTTAAGCTATCGGGTCGGGTTTTGGATCCGATAACCCGTTAAAAGCCCCGACCAATGGGGATTTTCCACGTGTAAAATCATCATTGGCTGGAGGAAACACGTGTCGGCTCATCATTGGGACAGATGTTATCCACTCATTGGATAGAAGGCGCGTATGATACATCGACACGTGGCACGGCCCAACAGAGGCCCATTCCTGTGAAAAGGCCGGCCCATTTGACTTGGTAAAAAGGTGGCGGGCCGGCCCATGGAATGCCTGTTAACGGCCTATTCGCATATAGCCCATTTACAGCCCGCTAACCCAAGGCCCGTTACGCCCTATCCGAATTAGGCCCCGTAGCGTCATCTGGGCCATCCAATATGATTCCAGCCCGTTTTCACTTCTGGCCCATTTATGGCCCATGACGTCTTTCGGCCCATATAAGGCCCTATGTAACTCTTGGCCTATTAATGACCCGTGGTGAAACTGGCCCGTAATGAACAGTGTATCACTTTACACCCATTAACGACCCGTGGTGAAACTGGCCCGTAATGAACAGTGTGTCACTGTATACCCATTAACGGCCCGTTATTCTGTTGGGCCGTTTCCAGCCCATGTTATCTTTCGGCCTTCTCAGAGCCCATTTATTCTTGGGCTCATTTCCAGCATTCATTTACTTACGACCCGTTACTGTCATTTCTGCTTGTGGGCCAAATTCAGCCTGTGGTTAAAATCGGCCCGTTTGTGGTCCGTTAATACGTTGGGCCATTTTCATAGCGTCATCAAATACGGCCTATTAATGATGGCCTGTTATGGTCGGCCCATGAACGGACGATTCCAACTCTAGCCTGTTTACGGCCATAATGCGGCCTGTTATTGGCCCATGTTTAGCCAATCGATCATACGGCCCGTATAAGGCCCATTGATGATACGGCCCGTAGAAGGCCCATTGTTTCTACGGCCCGTAGAAGGCCCATTGTTTCTACGGCCGGTAGAAGGCCTACTGTTTCTATGGCTCGTAGAAGACCCACTGTTTCTATGGCCCGTAGGAGGCCTAGTGTCACTACAGTAAATATTAGCCCATGGTTATTGTGGCCTAGTTTTAAAAAATAGGTTATTGCAGCCACTAGCAAACCGCGGAAAAAGAACTGCACTGACTACAAGCAAACAAATAAACAAGACAACAAGGAAATAAATAAAAAGAAACTTATGCTAGGCTATCACGGCTATTACACATATTACATCCACTCGGCATCAAAGTTCGCCACCAGTGCAAATATAGGGAACAAAGCAGCATATAAACGCCGCAGCAAAACAAGTCCAGAACTGAAACCACTTCAGAAGAGTTCAAGAAACAATATCCAGGGTACCCATAATGCAGGCAAGATGCTTAGCAAGCTTATTAACTTTATCTTGTTTGGCGCTTAAATCCTCCAGCGCTTGCTGTTGCACAAGAAAGTACGCATCTGAATTCTGCAGGGACTTCCTCAGTCCTACGGCTTCTTGCCGAAGCACAGTTGACTGATGCCTTTCAGCTTGTAGCTGAGACTGAAGAAGCCGAAGTGATTCAGGCAGCGAGTTCGAAGAGCTTGTGCCAGCGGTACTGGACAGTAACTCGAACACTACATCAACGCAGGACTGTGGGGTTTTATCACTGTCTACAAGATCGTTTTTTATCACCTTTCTTGGAGACCAACAGGGCTGTCTCACTATCTTGAACCTTATCTGCATTACTTTCTCTACCATTGCATAGTGGGGTGCTCTTCTCCAATATTCTGTTTGCATACTACAAGAGAAACAAGCAGACACATCACAGGTTTAGCTTGTAGTATACGAAACTCATTTTGGTAAACCAGTTCAGTAGTAAGGTGGACAGGATAACAACATGAAACAAACATATATCTATGTACTATGGTCACTGTATTGTCCATATCATTCTAGTTTATGTTCCCTAATCAAGATAGAGACACAGTTCAACTCATATATTTTTAAGACACAGCAGCATAGACAGAATATAAGTGTGAGAAACTACACAGCACTGGCAGCACTTGTAATGTGCATCACATGAGAACATAACTGTTTATACAACTTAAACTGAAATCAACATAAAGCAAGAAGTTAGAACAACAATCCAATTAAAGAAATAGGTTTAAAACATACATGTTGCGCCATTGGAGTTTCAATTGGATCCTTCAAATTCGAAAGTAGTTGGTATGAGTAAATACAGTGATGCAACAGCAAAGGAGTATGGACCATAGCTACAAAATCTGACCTGAGAACAATTGCTCTTCTGCTTTAAACGTGGAGTTTGGGTTAGCTGTGGTGGTCTTCGTGCTTTGGGCACTGCAGTAGCTTTACAAACTACTCGTGTGGGGGTACTCTGTGGTGGACATGGTGCTTTGTCAACTATAAGTGGGTTACTATCCGCTGGGATTGCGGTTAGATGGGTTGTAGCTGGTTCTCTGCCCAATGGTGTAAGTATGCAATCTAGAAGAGTCTCGATTATGTGTGGTGGGGCTAGTTTGTGGGCCAGTACAACCATGGTTCTGTCTGCATCGACGGGTAGCATTGTCTTTTGTGAAGAATGGGTTTTTGCTCCCTTAGATACTGCCATCACCCCCTCCAATTCAAATGGCTGATAAACAAGAAAAGAAATTGAACGTACAGACATTGTATGATAGACAGATGTGGTAATTCACATATATGTTGTCTAACCAAACAGGACAGCATGACACAATTTCACATATATGATGCCTAACTAAACAGGATAGCATGACACAGTTTCAGATATATGATGGATAACTTAACAGGATATAATGTCATAATTCAACATATGATGAGTACCTAAACAGGATGACATGACAAAACTATATGATGTCTTTCTAAAATAGGTTGGGATGAAATAATTCACATACATGTTGTCTAAATATACATAATGGCATGATATAATTGACATAATTGATTCATACACTAAGCAGCTGGCACTCGCATGTATGATCTCTAAACTAAGCGGATAGAATTCAATATTGTGCATATGATGTCTAAACTAAGCAATGCAAGACACCATATGCATCACATGAGAAATATAAACATTGCAACTTAGAGCATACACCTTAGGTGGGATATAGGACTGGTCATCTGTCTCTAAATCCTCCTCTGAGGAGCTCCCTGTAACCATCAAGATATATGCTTCAACAGGTACCATTGCCTGCTCCGAAGACCTTGTTTTCACTCCAGATTTTTCCATAACCGGCTCAAATGGCCGATACACATGAAGAGTAGTTCAATATACACAGATTGTCGACAAATGGAATACGTAATGAAAAAAGATGGCATGAGATAATTCACATATATGATGCCTGGCTCCATGGAGGTGCATAATTCACATATATGATAACTGGCTGAAAAACATGGCATTGCATAATTCACATATCTGATATAGAAATCAAACAGGAGGCATTCATACAAAGCATGTCTAATCTAAGCAGATGGCATGGCAATGCAAGACACCATATGCATGATATGAGCAATATAACCCAGCCAAGTTAGAGCATGCACCTCGGGGGGGGGATATGACTGGTCATCTCTCTCTAAATCCTCCTCTGAGGAGCTATCTATAACCAGCAAGAAATCTGCATCGACAGGTAGCACTGACTGCTCAGAAGACCTTGTTTTCACTCCAGATTTTCCCATGACCGACTCAAATGGCTGATGCGCAGGAAGAGTAGATGAATGTATAAACATTGTTGACAAATGGAATACATTATGGAAAAAATATGGCACGATACAATTCACATATACAATGACTGGCTAAACAGGATGGCATTGCATGATTCACGTATATGATGCCTGGCTAAAGAAGATGGCATTGCATAATTCCCATATACTCCCTCTGTTCCTAAATATTTATCTTTTTAGAGATTTCAAATGGACTACCACATACGGATGTATATAGACATATTTTAGAGTGTAGATTCACTCATTTTGTTCCGTATGTAGTCACTTCTTGAAATCTCTAAAAAGAAAATATTTAGGAATGGTGGGAGTATGATATAGAAACCAAACAGGTGGCATTCACACAAAGCAAATCTAAACTAAGCTGGTGACATAGAAGATGTATAATGTAAGCAATGCAAGGCGCTATATGCATGATATGACCAACATCAGCATGCCAGGTTAGGGCAAACACCTTAGGTCGTAAACAGGCATGGTCGGCTCCTTCTGAATCTGCATCTGAACAGTTATCTTCCTCTGGAATACAATCTGGAAATGCAGGAGGGGGCACTTTGCCCACCATGGAGCGGCGTCTGCATGACATTATATTCGCACGCAACGGTCTTCTCTTTTTCTCTACATGTTCAGTACGATTGTGTACAATATCTGACATGCATAATAATAAAAAATAGGTAGATTTTGTAAGGCCTAAGGGGTGCATGCAAAAATCAAGACTGATGGTAGCAAACGAGTGGATGGATCCAAAACTAATGATAGCAGGTAGATTATAGCTTCAGTTTAAAAAGATAGACAATGGATCATCTATTGTTTGTTGCCCACCCAACATGAATCACATAGAAGACCACAGATGAACCAGATAGTAGACAGATACTATTCGTTGCTAGCTCGATATGAGACCCATGGGCAATTCAAAACTCAAGATTGAACGATAAAGTAGCAGGTAATAGTAACCGATGTATGACGTAAGAAAACATGAAAGACTGCGACCTCTCTTCCGGAACTGTGTAGTCCTCAGGTTCATCTGCTCAGTCGATGATGGTAATGCAGTTGGCGTGGCTGCCGGCAACACGGAAGATGATCTGAGGCGGCGAAAGGGAGTGTGCAGGGGGGATCTGCTGCTGCAGTGAACGCTTCTGTCGATGGTGCACCTTAGGTGGGGTGGATGATGGCACGGTAGGAACAGGACATAACACATAGAGTTTTCTTTGACGCCTATCTGAAAATGAAGTAAATCTGTAAGGGCTCCTTAGAATTGGAGGATTCTATAAACGCAGGGACAGGAAAAACACAGGAATAGGATAGGAATGCGCGTGCAAAATAGAGCATTTGGAAACATAGGATTTTAGCAACCTAGGTGTTTGGCTCACATGAATTGGAAGAACAAAGGAATGGAGAAACAAAGTGATGCCACGAGTGTACAACCTCTTTGGCATAGCCTTGTGGACCTCAGCATCATTGGGTTGGACGTGGAGGATGGTGATGATGCTGGTGTGACTGTCGGAGGCGGGGAAGAAGATTCGAGGCCTCTAGAAACGGCGCCGAGGGTACTTGAGGGAGTCCTGGATTAGGGGGTCTTCGAACAGCCGGATTATATCCTTTGGCCGAACTATTGGATTATGAAGATACAAGATTGAAGACTTCGTCTCGTGTCCGTATGGGACTCTACTTGGCGTGGAAGGCAAGCTAGGCAATATGGATATGCATATCTCCTCCTTTGTAACCGACCTTGTGTAACCCTAGCCCTCTCCGGTGTCTATATAAACCGGAGGGTTTTAGTCCGTAGGACAACATACAGTCATACCATAGGCTAGCTTCTAGGGTTTAGCCTCTCTGATCTTGTGGTAGATCTACTCTTGTACTACCCATATCATCAATATTAATCAAGCAGGACGTAGGGTTTTACCTCCATCAAGAGGGCCCGAACCTGGGTAAAACTTCGTGTCCCCTGCCTCCTATTACCATCCGCCTAGACGCACAGTTCGGGACCCCCTACCGAGATCCGCCAGTTTTGACACCGACATTGGTGCTTTCATTGAGAGTTCCTCTATGTCGTCGCCGTTAGGCTTGATGGCTCCTTCCATCATCAATAGCGATGTAGTCCAGGGTGAGACTTTTCTCCCCGGACAGATTTTTGTATTCGGCGGCTTTGCGCTACGGGCCAATTCGCTTGGCCATTTGGAGCAGATTGAAAGCTACGCCCCTGGCCATTAGGTCGATATCCGTGGAGACTTGATCTTCGACGGATTCGAGCCTCTGCCTTGTGCGTCATGCGGTCATGATGAGTACGATTTAGCTCTACCATCCGACAGTGTTCAGGAGATCGCACCGGCAGCCGTTCCAACCCTCAATTCGGAGCCAGTTGCGCCGTCCATGGACGGGTGGATGGACCCCGCCATGGAGGCCTTACCCTCATCAGCGATCGAGCCAAACATCGACCTTACTCTGCATGAGAGCCATGTTGACAAACTGCCGGATCTCTCTCCGGCCACGGACTCCGAACCGCCTGCGCCCGTTCCTAGTGAATCTGATTGGGCTCCGATCATGGAGTTTACCTCCGCGGATATTTTTCAGCACTCGCCCTTTGGCAACATACTGAACTCGTTAAGGTCTCTCTCCTTGTCAGAAGGATCCTGGCCGAACTATGTCCGGCAGGATTGGGATGCGGACGACGAAGAAATTCGCGGCCCGCCCACCACCCAGTTAGTAGCCACTGTCAATGACTTAACTGACATGCTCGACTTTGACTCCGAAGACATCGACGGTATGGACGACGATGCAGGAGACGAAGATGAACCACTGCCCACAGGGCACTGGACAGCCACCTCATCATATGATATATACATGGTGGACACACCCAAAGAAGGCAATGGCGACGAGACAGCGGCGGATGACCCCTCCAAGAAGCAACCCAACGCCGACGTCAGCGGCACCGCTCTAAGTCCCGCCAAAGCAAAAGTGGTGATACTGGCACAGGAGATAATAACACTCCGGATAGTGCCGAAGATAACAACAGTCCCCTCCAGCAAGATTTAGAGCAGGAGGATGGAGGAGCCAGCCCTCCTGAGAGAGCTGCAGATGGAGAAGCGGAGGATGATAATTACATGCCCCCTCCGAAGACAAGGCAAGCCTTGGCGATGACGAATTTGTCGTGCCAGAGGATCCCGCCGAACAAGAGTGCTTCAAGCGCCGGCTTATAGCCATGGCAAATAGCCTGATGAAAAAGCAGCAGCAGCTTCACGCTGATCAAGATCTGCTAGCTGACAGATGGACTGAAGTCCTCGCGGTCGAGGAATATAAACCCGAGCGCCCCTCCAAGAGTTACCCAAAATGCAGGTTGCTACCCCGACTGGAGGAAGAAGCGTATGACGCGGCTGATCGGCCACCTCGTGGCCGTGATAGAGAGGCATTCCAGGCAAAAACTCAGCCTGCACCCCGACGCCATTCAAATAAAAAGGCATGGGGAAATATGCTAGACCTGCGATATTGGAGGACAAAGCAAAACATGCAAGATCGATCTACGGATCACGAGGGCGCGCCACTATGCGAGACGATAAACGTCATGCTGGATACAATAAAAGTCAATCCGGCCGGGCCGAACACAGCGGGCAAGACCCATTCGAGCTGCGTCGCGATATAGCCCAATGCAGAGGCGCCGCACACCCCCTATGCTTCACAGACTAAGTAATGGATCATAAAATCCCAGAGGGTTTCAAACCCGTAAATATTGCATACGATGGCACAACAGATCCTGCGGTATGGATCGAGGATTTCCTCCTCCACATCCACATGGCCCGCGGCGATGACTTACATGCCACCAAATACCTCCCACTAAAGCTCAAAGGACCAGCGCGACATTGGCTTAACAGCTTGCCAGCAGAGTCCATTAGCTATTGGGAAGATTTGGAAGCCGCATTCCTCGACAACTTTCAGGGCGCTTATGTGCGACCACCAGACGCCGATGACTTGAGCCACATAATTCAGCAGCCAGAAGAATCGGCCAGGCAATTTTGGACACGGTTCCTAACAAAGAAAAATCAAATCGTCGACTGTCCGGATGCAGAGGCCCTAGCAGCCTTCAAGCATAACATCCGCGACGAGTGGCTTGCTCGGCACCTTGGACAGGAAAAGCCGAAATCTATGGCAGCCCTCACGACACTCTTGACCCGCTTTTGTGCGGGAGAAGACAGCTGGCTGGCTCGCAGCAACAACATATCAAAAAACCATGGTACTTCGGATACCAAGGACGGCAATAGCAGGTCACGTCGCAACAAACACAAGCGCCGCACTAACAGCGATAATACTAAGGATACGGCAGTCAATGCCGGATTCAAAGACTCTAAACCCGGTCAGCGGAAAAAGCCATTTAAAAGAAGCACTCTGGGCCCGTCCAGTTTGGACCGCATACTCGATCGCTCGTGTCAAATACATGGTACCCCTGACAAGCCAGCCAACCACACCAACAGGGAATGCTGGGTGTTCAAGAAGGCCGACAAGTTAATTGCCGAAGATAAAGATAAGGCGTCACACAACAATGATGAAGAGGAGCCCGGGCAGCCGAACACCGGAGGACAGAAGAGGTTCCCCCCACAAGTGCGGACGGTAAACATGATATACGCAACCCACATCCCCAAGAGGGAGCGAAAGCGTGCGCTCAGGGACGTATATGCGTTGGAGCCAGTCGCCCAAAAGTTCAACCCATGGTCCTCCTGCCCGATCACCTTCGATCGCAGGGACCACCCCACTAGTATCCGTCACAGCGGATTCGCCGCACTGGTCTTAGACCCAATCATTGACGTATTTCACCTCACTCGAGTCCTTATGGATGGCGGCATCAGCCTTAACCTACTTTACCAGGACACAGTGCGCAAAATGTGTATAGACCCCTCAAGGATCAAACCCACAAAAACGACCTTTAAAGGCGTCATTCCAGGTGTAGAGGCCCATTGCACAGGCTCAATTACAATGGAAGTGGTCTTCGGATCCCCGGATAACTTCCGAAGCGAAGAATTAATCTTCGATATAGTCCCGTTCCGCAGTGGCTATCATGCACTGCTTGGGCGAACCGCATTTGCGAGATTCAATGCGGTACCGCATTATGCATACCTCAAGCTCAAGATGCTAGGACCCCGGGGGGTCATCACAGTTAACGGAAATACAGAGCGCTCTCTCCGCACGGAGGAGCACACTGCGGCCCTCGCAGCAGAAGCGCAAAGCAGCCTCTCAAGGCAATCCACCAGTTCAGCGTTTCAAGACCCGGACACCTTCAAACGCGCTCGGAGTAATCGGCAACTAGACCGCCTGGCACGGTCTGAGCTCGCGTAGCAATGCGACCCCAACCGCGGCCCAAGCCAAACGGCGAAATTTGTGCCACACATACATAATTACGCATTAAAAATACCATGGGCACAGGTGGGGGGGGAGGCACAACTATGTCACGCTCCAAAACGCGGCCTAAACCGCACTAGGGGCTTCCCGCTTTGTTATTTTTCTTGTTCAGGACTTTAATCTCTGGAAACCTTGTCCGGCAGCATGATTGCCGAACACATGATGCAGCAACCAAGAGAGGCAGAAAGCTACGTCACACCACGGAACTCCCAGGTGGATTACGATAACAAGTGAAATATTTGCTTTAATACTATTCCTCAGCTTGCACTTGGAAGGGACATAGTCCTACTTTTTTCTTATCACACTATCTGTATCATTGTGCTTTAACGCACCTCTTTGAATAAACAACACATAACATTACGACTATTATGGCATTATTGTTATATATATGTGTTCATTAATGACGCCTTGCAACCGTACACTTTGGTACGGCCAACACACCAGGGGCTTAAGTACCCCACAATATTGTGTGAGAAGTCCAAACACTTTCACAAGTGCGGCACCCCGAACTTATAGCATTATATGCACGAGCTCTGAATCATGTCTTTGGTCAAATGTTGGGTTTGCCCGACTCCTATGTTTTGGTACCTTACGTTCCGCTCTATCGGCTAAGGTAGCGCTAGGAGAACTACCGTTGTTGTGCCCCGGTTCTGCTGGGCTAAGCACCTCAGTAGAGAAAGCTAGGACTGACTGTCATGATAAGGCGAGAGACTGGTCGCTGTTCGGCAAGGTTTCGAGTCCCTAAAGACTTATGCCGCTTAGAGCGAGGAGTCAGTCCTGTCCTGCTTAAAGGCGTGTATCGCGCCCCGAATTCGGCCTTCCGAATACCAGGGGCTTCGCCGAAATTTAAAATTATAGAATTCTATGGCTAAGTGAGAGTGATAAAGCAGTATTAGTCCGGTTGCCTTGTTCGCTGTGCTGAGCACCTCCCTCGAAGGACCCAACAATGGGAACAAGAGTGCTCAGGTTTATCCCGAACACCCCATCACTCGCGGCATGGGGGCAGAAGCCGAGGACTAGCCATCTCTTAGATTGGATAAACAGCCAAACAGAAGGTAATATTTTCAATTCAAACAAGCGTTGCATAGCGCATATGAAACAAGTTTTCATCATACAGGATCACACGAGCAAGTTTACTCAAATATTACATCCTTTGAACATTCGTCCACTACAAGACGGGCACCCTTCAGGACACCATCATAATAAATTTCGGGGGTGCGATGCCCCTTGCCCTGCGGCGGTCCCTCCTTGATCAGCTTCACCGCGTCTAGCTTGGCCCATTGCACCTTCACGTGGGCGAAAGCCCGGCGTGCACCTTCGATGCAGACAGACCGCTTGACGACCTCCAACCGTGGGCAGGCGTCCACAAGCCACCTCACCATGCCGAAGTAGCTGCTCGGAAGGGCGTCGCCAGGCCACAACCAGACTATAAAGCCCTTCATGGCCTGTTCGGCCCCTTTGTGTAGCTCGACCAGCTGCTTCAGCTGGTCGCTCATAGGCACTAGGTGTTCGGTCCCAGTATACTGAGACCAGAACAACTTCTTCGTTGAGCTTCCCTCCTCGGCCTGGTAAAACTGTGCGGCATCCGACACGCTGCGGGGCAAATCTGCGAATGCTCCTGGAGAGCACCAGATTCGGGTAAGTAATAGGTAATTTACTTTCACATGCTTGCTTTGCATATAGAATGCCTTACCCACCGCTATTTTCTTCATCACGTCAATCTCCTGGTGGGCCTTTTGGGCTTCGTCCTTGGCACTTTTCGCGCTCTCGAGGGCCGTGGCAAGCTCAGACTCTCGCGACTTCGAGTCAAGCTCCAACGCCTCGTGCTTCGTCACGGGAGCTTGGAGCTCTTGCTGCACCTCGCCCACCCGAGCCTCTTGCCTTTCCCGCTCGGTGCGCTCCTTGGCCGCTTTATCTTCAGCCTCAGACAGCGCTTCCCTTAAGGTCGCCACTTCGGTCGTGGCCCCTGGCAAATTCATGATGTTCCTGTCATTTTGCAATCGCATTCTTTTTATACATATCCATAAACTAGGTATTACTTACCTTTGTTCTCCTCGACCTGCCTCTTGGCAAGGCCAAGCTCGTCCTTGGACACTTCAAGGATCTGCTTCAGTGCGGCGACCTCCGCAGTCAGTGCGGCAGATGCCAGCAGCGAAGCCTGCATATGCATATTGACATACTTATATTAGACTCTTGCGATGTTGTTTAATCCTCTGTTCGACTTTTCTTTGTGAACACCGAACAGAGCATCAGGGGCTACTGTCTATGCGGTAATATTTCTCCTATATTTTAAACACTTGCCTCAAAGCCTGTTAGAAGGCTGGCACAGGCTTCAGTCAATCCGCTCCTGGCGGACTAAACCTTCTGGACCACCGCACTCATGATAGTATGGTTCTCCTCGTCGATGGAAGCGTTGCGAAGTGATCCCAGCAGATTGTCCGGCGCCTCTGGATGGACAGAGGTCACAGGCACAGGCGTCTCGCCCCTCTTGGAAGGAGGCCGCCTGCCCGAGTCCGGAACCACTGGAGGTCCCGGCGCGGTGTTCGGCTAAGGGCCGAACTCAGAGCCCTCATGGGCCTTGTCCCCTCTGCTCCCAGAGTCCGGAAGGTCGCCTTGAGGCGCCTCCGGGACTGTCTCCTCTCGACCCGGTGCCTCTTGAGACAGCACCTCGGCGTCATCCGCAGGACAAGGGGAGGTGGCGATCGGAAGCGGATCGCTATCCATATCCGACGAGCCCAGGGAGCCGTCCGACAATACATCGATACGAGCTCGTGGCGGCCTGCATATCATATTCGCGTTAGGGAAAGCAGTGCGACAAAGGAATGCTATCAGTTACTCTGGTATCTGAATACTTACGACCTCCCCAGGGGCTTGGCCCTGGGCAACCACTCGTCTTCGCCTTCAACGGCGGCAGTGGAACTGTCCGAAAGGAGAGTCCTTCCTTTCTTGGACCCTTCGGCCCCCCAGTTGGGGCGGCCTTCCTTTTCTTGTCTCCCCTGCCTGGGGGGGGAGCATCTTCTTCTTCCTCTTCGTCTTCGGGGGAGGAGTGTGCCGTGGAGTCATCAGACGGTGAGTCCGATGACGCCTGGCGTCGGGAACTCTTTCGGGTGCCCTTGGCCTTCTTGGTCTTCTCCGGTACCGTATAAGGAGCCAGAGTCAGCATCTTCGCCAGGAGAGCGTCTGCTGGGCCTTCGGGCAAAGGAGCCGGACAGTCGATCTGTCCGGCCGTCTCCTGCTAGTCCTGTTAAAGGTACGGGAGCTTAGATCCCGCATAGAGTCAAACTATGGAAAAACAAGTATCCTGTGAGAGGTAAAACAGCTTACCGCGCTAGCTTGGTGCTTCGCGTAGAATCCGCGGTCCTCGGTAGTGGGAGGGGGAACCTCGGCACTCTTGAATAGCACCTTCCAGGCATCTCCGTGAGTTGTGTCGAAGAGCCTGTTCAGAGTTCGGTGCTGGGCCGGGTCGAACTCCCACAAGTTGAAAGCTCGTTGTTGGCACGGGAGGACCCGGCGGATGAGCATGACCTGGACCACGTTGACAAGTATGAGATTCTTGTTCACCATGTTTTGAATACATGTTTGGAGTCCGGTCAGCTCTCCCGAACTACCCTAGGACAGGCCCTTCTCTTGACAGGAGGTGAGCCGCATGGGTAAGCCATATCGGAACTCGGGGCCGCTACCCATTTAGGGTCGCGCGGCTCGGTGATGTAGAACCACCCCGATTGACACCCCTTTATGGTCTCCAAGAAGGAGCCCTCGAGCCATGTGACATTGGGCATCTTGCCCACCATGAGGCCTCGCAAACGACGATAAACGCCAAGATGTTGAGGATGAAGTTCGGGGCCATATCGTGGAAATCCAGGCCGTAGTAGAACATGAGCCCCCTGACGAATGAGTGGAGAGGGAATCCCAGTCTGCGGAGGAACTGGGTAATGAACACTACCCTCTCATGGGGCCTGGGGGTGGGGATGAGCTGCCCCTCATCTGGGAGCCGACGCGCGATGTCGTCGGGCAGGTATCCGGCTCTCCTCGGCTTCTTGATGTGTCCCTCCGTGACGGAGGAGACCATCCACCTGCCTCCCGCTCTGGACGTGATTGGAGAAGGTCGAGGTGGGAAATGCGGACTTGGGCGCTGGAGCTTGAGTGTGTGAAAGTGGATGAGCGAAGGAGGAAGAAGGCGTGGATGAAGAGGTGAATCCTTGTGCCTTTATATGGGCGGCCGAAACTATGCGCCCCCACTAGCCTGGTAAAACTCGCTTATCCCCCAAGCGCCGTAATCGATGGCGCGGTTGGGTTACCCACGCCCATATTGATGAGAATCCCGTGATAAGGGGACACAATCTCTGCTTTGACAAGACGTGTCAAAAAACTGCCTCGCGTTATGTGCGGGGCTAGTTAAAGGAAACGGTTCGAATAATCACCGGGCCATGACATAATGTTGTGTTGCAAAGATGTGTCAGCAGATTAGTTTTGTGGAAGTATTATTCTCTCTACGGTGGTATGTGGAACTTATTTTGCAGGGTCGGACACTATCCTTGTATTCAAATTCTTCTGTGATGTATTCGGAGGAGGAACCCGCCTTGCAATGCCGAAGACAATAGTGCGTGCCGGACTCATCGTCATTGAAAGCCTGGTTCAGGGGCTACTGAGGGAGTCCTAGATTAGGGGGTCTCCGGACAGCTGGATTATATCCTTTGGCCGGACTATTGGATTATGAAGATACAAGATTGAAGACTTCGTCTCGTGTCCGGATGGGACTCTACTTGGCGTGGAAGGCAAGCTAGGCAATACGGATATGCATATCTCCTCCTTTGTAACCGACCTTGTGTAACCCTAGACCTCTCCGGTGTCTATATAAACCGGAGGGTTTTAGTCCGTAGGACAACATACAGTCATACCATAGGCTAGCTTCTAGGGTTTAGCCTCTCTGATCTCGTGGTAGATCTACTCTTGTACTACCCATATCATCAATATTTATCAAGCAGGACGTAGGGTTTTACCTCCATCAAGAGGGCCCGAACCTGGGTAAAACTTCGTGTCCCCTGCCTCCTGTTACCATCCGCCTAGACGCACAGTTCGGGACCCCCTACCCAAGATCTGCCGGTTTTGACACCGACAGTACTGCTCCGCTGTGATGGACGGTTCCGTCATTGGAGCAGCTCCGCTAAGGTGTACGGCGACGAGGCTGAAGCATGACAAGACAGACAATGTTAATCTGAAGTGGGACCCTAATATCATCTGCAATAGATGATGTAAAATACATCACCAAAAAGTGCTAGATGTAAAACGCATCAGCCACGCCATGGCCGCTCCGACAGATGTTGTAAGTACTGTTCACTCTGAACTTAACTGAAGAAAATGAACTTCACATTCGAAACGGAATTTTACTGTCGAAACTGATTGAACTAGTAACAAAGCATTGCAATAGATGTTTAGGGCGTTCGAGCACTAGTAGCAGAGAAGAAGTGATCTAAATCAGCAGACGCTCGAGCAGGGAACACACTAGCAGAGAGCAAGTCGTGCAGTAGCACCACGAGCGAGTGCTAAAGCAGCAACTCCTGTAGCTGCCGGAGTTCATGCAGCAGAAGCAGCGCAAGCGAGAGTAAGAGCAGAGCAGCAGCACGAACGAAAGCAGGAGTAGTGCAGCAGCGCGACCGACAGCAAGAACAGAGCCGCAGCGCGAGCAAGAGCCAGAGCAGCTGCAGCTAGTGCCGTTGTGGAAGTCTCCGCCGAGGAAGCAACGACATGGGGGAGAGACGCCGTGGATGATGTGGCCGGTGACGGCGCCGTCGATGGAGACACGCCATGTCTGCTCGGTATCGAGCACCGGCAGCCCCGTGAGATCGAATAAAAGATAAAGTGCACCGGTGAGTGCAGAACCTCCATGGTGGCGCCGAGTTGACCTCGGCTTCATCGGAGGAATTGGTGAGGGTGCTGCGGTTCCAGTGGGGCAGGTCAAGACGGTGCTGTGGGGATTGAGGTGGCGCGATAGACAAGGCGAACATCGGGGCAGCTCCTTGAAGGTGGAGGACGGGGCGGCTGATCCGGCGGGACGACGAGACCGACAACGGATCCTTAGCCGGTGCGGTGGATGAGGGACGGCGAGCTGTTGCGGTGGACGACGTAGTCGGGGAAGAGTCTCCGGCTGGGCGGCGGTCGGGAGGCCGATGGAGGAGCGTGGGGTTTCGTGGGTTTTGGCGGCTTCGGTGTACGAATGGGGGGCGAAGGGGGAGGGGGAGCCAAGCTTAGGGACGCGCTTGTCCGAAATGTAGGGTAAGTTACCAGCGTACCCCCACCGGTTTTAACACCGCAACATGGAGCTTCATTTCCGGCTAAGGGGTAGAAGGGGGATTTCGCATGTTTGGGCTGCGGGAGCGATTTCGGATGAGGAGGGAGTTCTCGCACCTGTCCAAATTTTGGGATAACAAGGCGCGGCGCGGGTTGAAGAAGCGGAGTTTCAAAGCAGGTGAGACAAAAGATACTCGAGCTTGAAAATTTCGGGATAACAAGGTGCGGATTCCTTGTTCGGCAGAACAAACTTAACGTGTAAAAAAACAATTCATACAAGACACAAGAGAGTCATGTCCCCTTTTACTATATTGCTATAGATGCCATTGAAAAAACTACAAGAAAAGTGTAAAAAAATCGGGAGAACAAGATTACCCTGCACAGTACCAAATTGATTCGCACTTCCCTCAACAACAACAAAAAACAAATCAATTCCCACCAAAGAAAGATTAATGTCCCTTTTTATATGATTACAGATGCCATGATCTCGAATTTCAATTTTTGAATCCACGTTATGTTGAATTCGAATATATCGTTAGGTGACCTTGCGGTTTATAATTGATGTAGTCGTACATTTTGATCTTCCATCATATATGAACATTTTACTCCACCTTGTGAACATATATATTGTCGTCTACCATATGGACTAAATTTGAATCAATTTTCCTTATTTGAATACGATTGTTGTCAAGTTATACAATAATTTAAATATTATCTTGATAACAAAAAACATACATATAGCAGTAATCATATTTCACTATGAACTACATGTACCATACGCTCTCCAATTCAAATATTTGTATCCATTTTATGTTGAATTCAAATCATAGTACATTATTGGTCTAGGTAGCGAGATGTTTGGGATAATCTAAACCCTGTTTTCATACGTATAATTTTTGGTTGAATTGGGACAAGTTTTGGTATAAGCCTCTTGCAAAACCGGAGATTCTCTCAACAAGCCTCATGGTTTTGGGAGGGAACGTGTCACCTTTGTGTGCGAAACGATATACGCTGCCTCCCCCTGATTTTATTTACAGAGGCAACATAGAACTATATGAGTGCCCTGTTAAATTTTGGAATTATTTCGGGTTCATTTGGCCTTTTTATACATTAATTGAGTTTCTGGACTTTTAATGTGCATAATCTAAATATGAACTGCATGCACATGCTCCGGTGCACCAAAGTGGGTTGAAAAATCACAGGTGTGTCCTTGGTTGAATTTCTAGGTCCCATGGAAGAAATGAGAATGAAATTCAAACATCTGGGCGTCATGACTCGACCGAGAACATCGAGAAACTTTGATTTTAAATTCATGTAAATCCAAAACTCGTCCGGAAATCATGAAACTTGGCATGGTGTCATGTCATGGCGCTAACATGTTGTGGTAAAAAATTGGGCCGATTTGGAAGCTCATGGTTCTAAGAGGGAACGTGCCACCTTTGAGTGTGAAACGATATACGCTGCCCCCCGCTTGAGTTTCTTAACAAAAGCAACATAGGACTACATTAGTGCCTTGTTAAATTTTGGAATTATTTTGGGTTCGTTTGTCGTTTTTATACATTAATTGAGTTCCTGGTCACTTAATGTGCATAAGTCAAATTTGAACTACAAGCACATGCTCTCGTGCACCAAAGTTGGTTGAAAAATCACATTTGTGTCCTCGGGTGAGTTTCTAGGTCCCATGCAAGAAATGAGAATAAAATTAAAACATCTGGGCATCGTGGCTCGGCCGAGAACATTGAGAAACTTGGTTTTAAAATTCTTGTAAATCCAAAACACGTCTGAAAATCATGAAACTTGGCATGGATGTCATGTCATGGTACTACCATGTTGGGGTAAAAATAATGGCCGGATAGGAACAAATTTTGGTATAAGCTTCTTGCAAACCGAAGCTTCTCTCAAGAAGGCTCGTGGTTCTGAGAGGGAACGTGCCACCTTTGAGTGCGAAATGATATATGTTGTCCCCCTTGAGTTTATTTACAAAGGAAACATAGAACTACATGAGTGCCCTGTTAAATTTTGGAATTATTCCGGCTTCGTTTGGCCTTATTTACACATTAATTGAGTTTTTGGTCATTTAATGTGCATAATTCAAATTTGAACTACAAGCACATGCTCCCGTGCACCAAAGTTGGTTGAAAATCACATTTGTGTCCTCGGGTGAATTTCTACTCCCTCCTTCCATCTATATAGGTCCTAATGCGTTTTTCGAGGCTAACTTTGACCAAACGTTAGAGCAATAATATATGACATGCAACTTACACAAAGCATACCTTCAAATTTGTATGTCAAAGGAGCTTCCAATAATATAATTTTCATAGTATACATCTCATGTGCTATTAATCTTGTCAATAGTCAAAGGCTATCTTGAAAAACACATTAGGCCCTATATAGATGGAAGGAGGGAGTAGGTCCCTTGCAAAAAATGAGAATAAAATTCAAACATCTGGGCATCGTGGCTCGGTCGAGAACATTCAGAAACTTGGTTTTAAAATCATGAAACTTGGCATGGTGTCATGTCATGGTAGTACCATGCCGTGGTAAAAAAATTGGCCGAATAGTAACAAATTTTGGTATAAGCTTCTTGCAAATCGGAGCTTCTCTCAAGAAGGCTCGTGGTTCTGGGAGGGAACGTGTCACCTTTGTGTGCATAATTCAAATTTGAAATACAAGCACATGTTCCAGTGCACCAAAGTTGGTTGAAAAATCACATGTGTGTCCTTGGGTAAATTTCTAGGTTCCATGCAAGAAATGGGAATGAAATTCAAAACTCTGGGCATCGTGGCTGGGTTGGAAACATTGAGAAACTTAGTTTTTTAATTCCTGTAAATCCAAAACACGCATGAAAATAATGAAACTTTGCTTGGTGCCATGACATGGCACCAACATGCTGTGGTAAATTTGTAGTCCGATTTGCAAAGGCGTACACATTAACAATCAGCAAAGTCATTTTGGAACAAGTGTTGTCACGTTACAATTGGAAACACAAGTATTATTGAAACCGTGGGCGTTCTACTCACTAGTACCATTTACGTGCCGCCACGCGTCCCCATTTAGTATTAGCTAGGAGGCGCCATGCAGGGTAGCTATTTGAGTACGAGAGGCGTGCGATCAGACCCCTGCGCGTGCCTATCGGGAGGAGAGCCCTTTGACCTCCATCTGCCGTCCACCTCTCTCCCAAGGTCTCCATTAATGGCGCCTGAGCCTCTGTTTAATGGCGTGGCTATGTCTCACTCGACTGTTCGCCCATAGCTTGGCCACGTAGTGCGGCAGTGGGGAGGCCCCCGCTCTGATGCAGACGACCGACACAGTGATAGGCGCGCCGATGTCGAGCACGCCGCCAACCAAGAAAAACGCGTGGCGGTTCTCCTCCACGAATAGCAAGAGCCGTGGCTCCGACAGTGGCACTTGCAACTGGAGCACCTTGCCGTACTGGATCCTGTGCATGGGCATCGGATGCGCGGTGCTGATGTGGTGGTAGAGCGCCGGTGGCGGGCCTTCGTAGCCACAGACGGGCACGGGGCATTTGCAGGGCGCGAGCGGACACACACTCTGGTGAACGGCGAGCTTGTGGTAAGTGACGTAGAGCCCACAGCCTTCGTGCGGGCACTCCACCCTCACCGACGAAAGGACGGAGTCCACCGCCGTGTTCCTCATGTCGAAGCCACCGCCTCGCTCGCACTTCTGGTACTGCTGCTGGTTCCCGGAGCGCTCGACACGGCAGTCCGCGTAGGCCAGGTGCCCTCCCTTGCACTGCAGAAATCAATCGAGCAACACATCAATCAAGAAACCTGCACCTTGCTCAATCAGCCGAACGGACGAGGTGTATTCAAACCTCATACACTGGAGGCGTCAAGGGGCGGAGGCACAAGGGGCAGTGGAGCACGGTGAGGTCCATCGAGACCTTAGAGAGCTCCATCGTTAGGTCCTATTCGGTCTGCATGATCTCGCCCTCCTCGTGCACAACCATCTCTTGACTTGGGCCGGGGTATTACAAAGCTTTACCGTCACATATTTTATACTACTTCAAGGTGCATTAAATCAACACATGCAAGTACTCCCTCCGGTCCTTTTTACTCCGCACATTACCTTTGTCTGAAATCAAAGTTTGCTAAGTTTGACCAAATTTATATTAAAAAATATTAACATCTATAACATCTAATAAATATAATATGAAAATATATTTCGAGATGGATCTAATAACAAATATGTTGTTATGTGAATGTTAATAATTTTTGCATAAATTTGATCAAAGTTGGATGAGATTGACTTCAGACAAACCTAATATGCAGAGTAAAAAGGACCGGAGGGAGTATCAAAAGGAGAGTCACGGCATGCATGCATGCGTTGTAATTAATGCATCGGTAAACGCAAATTATTGAAATATATCGAGTGCAGTGCTTTGATGTGTCGCGTCAACTCGTACATCAACGAGAAGTTTGATTATCCTCTCCCTCGCGGACTTAACTGCACCTACCTTTGGCTGTATGACAGGTTGGCCACACACCTGTTGGGCCCACTAGTCATACACGCAAAGGCAGGAGTGTCCCTCCCTCGCCCATGAGCGTGGTGGCTGGCAAGACTAGGATAAGCTTTCTCTACACGCTCTCCCTCCCGCACGCGGTGGACATGCAGCAGTTCAATCGGTGTCAGATGGCCAGAAGCATACTGTAGTACTCCTCCAGTGCAGTAGTACTCCATCATTGTTCGACTTCCCGAAGAGGCGAAGAGCCAAGCGCAGCCCGGACGCTCGTGTGGCAGTTTGATGTGTAGAGTAGTCTAGGATAGCATGTACCATGCCTATAAGCTTAAAATCATTGGGGTCGGCTCCATGCTATGTGGCCGTCTCAAAGTTAAAAAAAAATAAAATAATCTTCTGGCCCTACCTGACACCCTGGTGATTGTAGTTTGCACACTCATCTGGTCAAGACAGGAATATATATTTTAATTTGTTTTTTTCGAAAAGGGGGGACTCCCCGGCCTCTGCATCAGAACGATGCATACGACCACATATATTTTAATTTGTGGTGGGTAAATGTTACAGGTTGCAGCAAATATATTGTACACTGCGGGTCTTTCATCCAAGTTTAGAGGCAAGCATGTGGGGCTAGTGCTATGATGTGTCGCGTCAACTCGTACAACGAGGAGAAGCTTGATTTACTGCACGCCTTCTCCCTCACCCATGCGCGTGGTTGCTCGCAAACGAGGACATGCTTTTGCTTAGTAGTACTTCTACAACAAGCTATATGTCCCGCCCGTGGTGGACGGACATGCAGCAGTGGATTCGACACTATAGAAGTAGTAGTAGTATCATCATTGTTCGTCTTCTCGAAGAGGCAAAGAGCCAAGCGCAAACCGAACGTTGCAGTTGCGAAAAATAGAGCACACATATAGCCAGGCTCTTGCATGAGACAAAATTGCTATGTGAGCCCACTATACTAGTACGTACAACTACTTGCTAGTATAGCCCCACCACTCCAATCCATCTACTCCCAAGTCTCTGTGCAACACTGCTCACTCCAATCCAAGACCAAGTGACCAGAAGCCACAAGCACCTTTGGAGGCGATGGACACAAGCAGTAGTCGGTTGTGCCAAATCATCCAAGGCGCCGGCCTGCGGCCCCGCACCGCGCAACATTTCTAGACGGTGCTGGCGACCGCAGGCATCATTCACGTGGTCATCGCCGCTGAGGGAGGAAACGCACAGCTGCCGGAGGGGCCCGATCCTCTGCCTATGCCGTTCTCTCCGACACAGCATCGGCTCGGGAGGTCGTCCGACCCTTCTTCCTCCCTGCCGTATTGTCCGCAGATCCGACCTGCTGCCGCCGACATCCCGGCGACCCTCAGGTATAAGTTCTTCAAAAGCGGCCTTGCTCTACTGCCCCAGCTCCCCACGTGTCTGCATGTGCATCTTTTTCTACTCCCACCAGCTCTTCCAAAGCCACTTCATGCATTCGAATCTAGGGCTTTGTTCAAACAACGAAGAAAGGGGGGAAAGTTGTAGCATGAATCTAGGACTTGATTCAAAGAGGAAATAATATGGTGAAAGTAGTAGAGACCGGATACCCAATCGGTCTCTTGGTTGAAAAGGGAAATAATGGGAAACGCAGTACAAACTGGATAAGGAACGGATCTATTATTGGTTGAAAAAAGGATAGAAAGTGGCGGCTGGTGGACAAGTCAACAGAGTATGTCTAGGATTAGATTTGCTGCCATCACATAGTAAAAGGTCTCCAGGATTAGATTTGCTGCCCTCACATAGTAAAAGGTCTCAGGATTAGATTTGCTGCCCTCACATAGTAAAAGGTCTCAGGATTAGATTTGCTGCCCTCACATAGTAAAAGGTCTCAGGATTAGATTTG
>NC_041380.1:338010547-338021009 GCF_002162155.2 Triticum dicoccoides | reverse complement strand
AGATTTGCTGCCCTCACATAGTAAAAGGTCTTCAGGATTAGATTTGCTGCCCTCACATAGTAAAAGGTCTCTAGGATTAGATTTGCTGCCCTCACATAGTAAAAGGTCTCCAGGATTAGATTTGTTGCCCTCACATAGTACAAGGTCTCCAGGATTAGGTTTGCTGCCCTCACATAGCATGAACAAACTCGGCATCACCACTTTATGCCTCCTTGTAGGTACATTGTGTTGATGCGTCCACTGTCGCATGTCCTTATACCAACCTTTTGCTGTTGTTAATGTAAGGGCGCATGTAAAATGAAGCGATCACACTGTTACCTTAGGGACATGTCTAACCAGTGTTATTGTTAATCTAATGCCTCCAGTGATAAGATGCAAATAAACTATGTTACAAATGGCACTCCTGCTGTTTTCCCCAGTATGATAAGTAAGTTGCTCCTTTACGCTGCTGAGTGTCCTGGTGTCCCCACGGTCCCATGCCCTTAAACCAACTCTTTAGTTGCCATTGATTTACTGTGTCTGGTAAACAAGCAATGCCACCATTAAAGTAATCCCATATTTGAGGAATCTCATTGTTGATCGTAATGCTTCTGGTAACATGAAGCATTGCTGACGTTTTAAAATATCTACTATCCTTGCGTGATTGCCATGAACATAATTAAGATGCTTCTTTTCACTTTGTATATGTTCCGTATATTCTTATTGACCAGCAATTGTTTACTTTCTATCTTTTTGTGTAGATAGGGATATCCATTTCACCTTGTTGCTATTGTGACCTTTTGGTGAACTGCACAAAACACTTTTTTTTTGGAATGAGTGTCTCGTGCAGTTCAACTAAAATGTCACGTGGGCAACATCTCTCAATTTTGGTGGAACTGCACAAAATGGTGATTGGAGTTTCCAAAATCTCCGTCAAGTTCTGCTGGTAATCTCGTACAACATTTTATTAGCCTCTGCAAGATGGAGCCGTCACTGTCACCACAATGGCACTTTATTTTAGTGGAACTACACAAAAGGATAAGAATATTATAGTTGCACCTTACATGAGCCGGACAGCCAACCTTAATGCTCCTCAATTTTAGTGCAACTACTAAATAAGAACTTGTCAGCTGGAGGTTGAGTTCAAGGAGGCCGCTATTAAAGCGAAATCATGCTCTCCTGTCTCCTTGTTTGTGTTGTGCAAACATGATGTGCAAACAGGAATACTCAACTACAAATGTTGTGACGGTCAAGAGCATTCGCCAAGTTCTTCGATTGTATGACCTAGCTAGCCAAGATGGATTTAATCTCGATATTCACTTTATCAAAAGGCTCTAATGGGTTGGTTCTGAATCTTGCAAGCTGGGAATTAGTGAGATGTGTAGGCATCTTTGCTGTACTTACTATTTGAATCTTATTTGTTGGTTCTGAATCTTGCAAGCTGGGAATCAATGAGATGTGTAGGCATCTTTGTTGTACTTATTATTTGGATCTTATTTGTTGGTTCTGAATCTTGCAAGATGGGAATCAATGAGATGTGTAGGCATCTTTCTTGTACTTATTATTTGGATCTTATTTGTTGGTTCTGAATCTTGCAAGCTGGGAAACACGGCATGATGATGCAGAGGACAACAACCATAACAAACAGTTCAAACTTGGCAGTATTATCTTTGTGAAAGTGTGACAAATGTGTTGATCGTGTGCGTCCTGAGAATAATAATTCTAATTGTTGTGCATGTTGATCCTATGGCACTGATAGAATGAGCGAATGCATTGCTTGTTTTAAGTATAAATTTCTATTAAAGCTAATTAAATTTAAGTAAAGTGACCACTAACTCCTGTTATTACAGTACCAATACAGACCCGCTCGTGAACCGACGTGTGGCCGAGGGTGCATCTTCTGCCGGGCGTGCAGCGAATGAGGGAGGAATAGTAACAGTTGTCGCCTATACACACTTAGCTTACTGTTCAAGCCAGTTCCCCAAGAGCTGAAAAACGAACTGCTGCCGCCTACACACTCGTTCACTCAAAGAGACTCCAATGGTGATCCGAGGGGTGAGCCTGCTGGATATGGACTTCAGCAAGGAGTTCCCCTTTGAGTCCGCCGTTCAGTCCTATGGCTGCACCAAGTTGAATGTGATGTACACCAACGATACGGACTCGGTGAAGCTCTGCCTCACCTCAGTCCTATGGCCGCACCAAGTTCTGGAGCATTCGCCCGTTTCATCGGCAGCGCCGACTGCACCTTCACTATGGTGGAGAGAAGGAAGAATGTGACGATTCGGCCATCTGGTGCAACAAGCTTGTCGACATCTAGAAGCAATACAAGATCATTAGCAACGGGCAGGAGAAGGACTCTGTGGTTGACCTCGCTGAGACCATCATTGGCCCCTGATACGCCAACATGAAAGAAGACGACCTGAACACGTGGGAGGTTCCTCTGAATCTAGCCTACATAACCTACGTGGCCAAGGACGCATACGCATCCTACGACATGTATGGGCAGATCTTGGACATGAGGGCATGTCTGCTTCCCGTAACCGACGAGTACACGGACAGCCGCAGCGTCATGATCAAGCGTGCCAGGAAGGTCTAGCTGTTATACTTTATCTGTTTATAAGCACCTTTATCATCTGAGTTTTTCATGCATTAGCCTATGTGTCGTAATTATCTGTTTTGTCCGAAATATTTCTTTTAAGAACCCATTAACCTGATTGCTTTTTTTAGTGGCTATTTGCTTATGTATGTAAACTAGTTCACTTGTCCGTAAAAAAACTAGTTCACTCGGCTGCCGTGCTTTGAATCTCCTTCCTCCCAACATATTCCTCTCCTCAGGTGGACCCAGCAGGTCTCTCAATTTTCTCCCACTTTCTTTTTCGATGTAAACTGAGTTTTCTCCCAGTACTTTCCCCTAGAACCAACTCAATTGTCCCACGTCTAGCCTAAAAAATAATAATACCCCACGTACTATTTACTCATCAAATTAAAATGATATTTTATTCCATAAGTTGAAAGTTCTTACAAAATAATAATAATAATTGTTTATATATAACTTGGCAAGTTAACTCCTAGTGATTGCGTACATAAGCTTGCAAAGATTTTACTGGCGTGCAATCATGTGTTTATGTTTTTATAACATTTCTCCGTCTAGCCCAACATGATATTTTCACCCAGCCCAGCAAGTCCACGGATTTCGAGAAAAATGCAAATGGGATTTAAATGGGCTGCATAGATGCTACACCATTGTTTCACCCAGCCCACCAAATGGACTAAAAAACAAATGGACTGGCTGACATGTGGGCCAGTAGGTCGAGGCCTAAGAAGGCGTTGGATTTACATCCAATGCCTGGCATTCTTCTTTAATCTCTCGTCTTCTTGCTCCAGCCGCCCAAAGCAGCGCCGGTCGTGTCGCGTGCTCCTGCCTCTCGTGGCCGGTTATGATGCCACGGAGGCCTCACCGCCCCCTACTACTCCCACCGTTGGCCCAAGGTATCCCTCTACTCACCCACACCCCCTCTTATTCTGCAGCGACAGCAGCCTCACGCCGCAGCCAAACCAGTGAACCCTCGTACTCCTCTCCGCGTGGGCATCCACTGCAGCATCTTCCCCGGCTTTGCATCATCCCTTTCCTAGGCCTCGCCGTCGTCCACCGCCTTGGTGCTCTCGGCGCAGTGTGGTCAATGTGGTCAACGACCGACTTCCAAAGGAAGAGTACTGTACATGGAGAGGCTGAGAGCTGGGTCCATGGCCACAGCCCAGTTTTTTTGTGATTTGCCAAGTAAGTCGCTTTGTCAGGCCTGTTGGGCTGGAAATCTTTCAAGACAAGGAGAGCTTCATTCGGCTGGCCGAGAAAATGGCCTATCAGTAATGAGAAATGGGCTGTACATTTTTAAAACACTTCAAACCGGCAATAAGTTTCAAATATCTTTTTTTTCATTTTGAGATTTTGAATTACATTAATTTTTATGCGTGGAGAATTTGTTGGATTTTATATTAATATACATTTATTTTTAAAATCAATTTGAATGTGAGTCGAAATTTCGGGATTAAAAACAGTTCGGACCGCACAGAAATATGCAAAATTTCGTATAATTTTTTAACAGTGGCCACAATATGGGCTGTAATGCTAACAAAAAGAATATGGGCTCCAAAAAAACCTTAAGAATTAGCAAATGGGCTGTAAATTATTAGAAATAATAGCAGATGGGTTGTATGCTGTTTTCCACAGATTTGAGGCTTTCCTAAAAAAAGGTTGACGCACAAGCAGTGACTGTTGGATGTCCATCGAACAGCCGTCGTGCTTCTTCAATATCTGCTCTTCCTGCTCCAGCCGCTCAAACAAGCGCCGGCAGGACTGCCTGCTCCCTCCTCCCCGTGGCCGGCTGTGCTGCCGCGCAGGCCTCACCGCCCCACTGTACTCCCATCATTGGCCTAGCCATCCCTCTACTCACCCACACCTGCTGTTATTCTCCGGCAACGGCAGACGAACTAGTAAACCCTCATACAGTCGTACTCCCCTCCGCATGGGAAACAACTGCCGAGTCTTCCCTGCCTCCGTGTCGTTCCCTTCCTAGGCCTCGCCGTCGTCCACCGCCCTAGTGCTCTCGGCGCGGCCTGGTCAATGTGGTCAACGACCAACATGCATCTAAAGTGGACTGTACGTGGAGAGGCCGACAGCTGGGTCCACGGCCGCATGCAAGGAAATGCCTCCTTATTACACGCAAAATAATGATTCCTCCACCTGACATCAGGGACCCACCGAAAGGGCCTCTGTATTTTGTGAAAAAAAACGTTACCACCGCTGACAGCTCGGACCCACCAGCTATATCTTCGCACGGAAGGAAGTGCCTCCTTATTACGCACAAAAAATGAATACTCCCCCTGTTAGCTGGGACCCAGTATAGTGGCAGGCTGACTTGTGGGCCTACTAAGTTGACGGGGACGGAGGGCTTTGTCAACTTAGTCAATATGCACGATTCTAGCTCCAGTGACCGTACGATGTCCATCCAACGCCCTTAGTGCTTCTTCAACCTCTGGTCTTCTTGCTCCAACTGCCCAAACCAGCGCCGGTCATGCTCGTGCTCCTGCCTCCATGGCCGGCTGCGATGCGGCGGAGGCCTCACCGCCCCTACTACTCCCACCGCTAGCCAGGCCATCCCTCTACTCACCCACACCCCCTGTTATTCTGCGGTGATGGCAGCCTCACACCGCAGCGAACAACTGTACCCTCGTACTCCTCTACGCGTGGACATCCACTGCCACGTCTTCCCCGGCTCCGCGTCATCCCCAAGCCTCGCCGTCGTCCACCGCCCTGGTGCTCTCGGCATGGCGTGGTCAACGTGGTCAAGGAACGGCTTCCATCGGACGTGGACTGTACGTGGAGAGGCTGACAACTGGGTCCACGGCCACAACAAGGAAGTGCCTCCTTATTATGTGGAAAATAATTATTCCTCCACTTGGCAGCGGGGACCCACCGGACAGGCCACCGTATTTCGTGAAAAAAAACGTTTGCCCCTGACTGCTGGGACCCACCAGCTACATCTTCGCACGCAAGGAAGTGCGTCGGGGCAAAAAAACGATTCGCCCCCTGACTGCTGGGACCCACCAGCTACATCTTCACAGGCAAGGAAGTGTCTGACAGTCGGGACCCACCCGTCGAAGCGTACATAGCGTTGTCATTCTGGTCGTGAATGTGTACATACATATATACTGGTGGATGTACAGGCGCGCACGTGTCGTAGTAGAGGCGTGTACGTGTCGTAGTAGAGGCGCACACGTAGCATGTACACATATGTACAGCGGCCAGGGTGCAAGAAATAAAATACAACCATGAATGTGTACATACGGGCGGGGTCTCGAATGTCTACTCGCGCATACGTATGGCCAGGGCTCGTGTACATGGCTGGGTCGGAACGGAGAAACAGCATCGTCGTCGTGTTCATGGGGAGGCAATGGAATGCATCGTGTTCATGGGGAGCCAACGGAATGCGTCGTGTTCATCGGGAGGTAACGAAACGCGTGGGAGCCAACCGGCTGGGTCGGAATGGAATGCGTGGTCGTGTTCATCGGGAGGGCTTGGACGGAACATGCGATGGAAACGAGGCCCGGCGTACCGCACAACGGAGGAAATGGACCTCCTACGTTCGGAATGGGGTCCTGTTGATCGGGAGGGGACTGGTGTACCACAAAACGGAGGAAACGGACCTCCTATGGTTGAAACGGGGGTCCTGTTGATCGGGAGGGGTGTGGCGTACCGAAAAACGGACGAAACGGACCTCCTACGGTCGAAATGGGGGTCTTGTTGATCGGGAGGGGTGTGGCGTACTGCAAAACGGACGACGCGGACTTGTGTTGGAGCGCTACGATTGAAAAGGGGGTCCCGTTCATCGGGAGGGGTGTGGCGTACCGCAAAAAGGGACTCCACGGGATACTGTTCATCTCCACCGTCGACCTCTCCAGCCTCCACGGGCTACCGTCGACCTCCTCCAGCCTCCACGGGCTCCTGTTCATCCAGCCTCCACCGCGCGCTGCTCCACCGGCTACTGTTCAACCACCCCTCCACGGGCACCCCTCCACCCTCTACTGTTCATCCAGCCCTCCACACCCCGGGGTCCTGTTCAACCACCCCTCCACGGGCACCCCTCCACCATCTACTATTCATCCAGCCCTCCACCACACCACGGGGTCATGTTCATCCAGAGGCAACGCCACCGCTCACGGTTCATTCAAACCCCCCCGCAACGCTCACTGTTCATCCTAGAGGCAGCATCGATCGGCTTCAGTTAGCAGCAGTAGTGAAGGAATCGCTCGATCGGGTTCAGTTAACAGCCATCGATCGATCACTCAGGTTTAGTAACGTGTAGCCTGCAGTGCAATCACTTAGTTTCAGTTAGAGCCCAACGCCTCGCTCGGGTTCAGTTAGAGCCAACGCCTCGCACACACGCGCGTACGTGTATGAGAGAAACGCGCATCGCTCGGCCCCCGACCTCCCACCGTAACCAGGAACTCCCTGAAATTTTCCTCCCCCTCGCTTCTACCACGGTTTTTTCTATCATGGATGGCCCAAAGAATGTCATGCAGCTGCGTCTCTGGCCCGCCCAGGACAAAAAGTCCATTTTCTGTCATGATTTTTTGTCATAGCAGTAGGAGCCCACCACATCTATGATTGATACCGGGTTTGTCACAATTATCATCATAGAAGTGTCATATGTATGAAGAAAAAAAATCCGTTCGCCCAAAATGTCACGGATGTGTCTTTTTTTGTAGTGTCATGGAGATGGGGAACCTCCTAAAACCCTCGATGCTCATTATGTGAAAGATATTATGCACTACTTTAATAATCCTAAGAAAACCCCATTCAATTATGTAATGGGAGACACGTTGGATCAACGTGAATACTTTAGGGATTATCGCTTGACTCAAAAAGGGAAACTATTATGGGATCAAATTTATATGTTGCATTGGTATGCTCGGCAACTATGCTTGAGATATGATTATACTTGTTGCTCTAGGATGAAGGCTCCACACCTTCCCTTTTCATGCGAATTTAATGATAATGAAACCTTAGCTTCTTATGCTAATGGTATATATGATTACTATGATTTGGAACAAATAGAAGAATTTTTTGCTTTTAAGGTGCTTGTGAAATTGAATCTTTGTTTAAAGAGTTTGAAGATTTTGATGATTCAGTTTATAGACCTGAAAATTTAGCTATCCTTAAATATAGCTATGAGAATTATAAATACAATTATGATATTGATGAATTTATTGAGAAAGTCTCCGCTGTCCAAGAAGAGATTAATATTTTGCAGGAGTCTATGGAAGAAGAAATTGATGAAACTGTGAGCTCATTGGATGAAAAAGATGATGAGGAGAGCGGCGAACAAAAGGAGGAAGAGCGGGTTAGCTACCCGTGCCCACCTTCTAATGAGAGTAACTCTTCAACACATACATTGTTTAATTTCCCTTCGTGCTTACAGAAGGATGATTGTTATGATCCCGTTGATTCTTTTGAAATATCCCTTTTTGATGATGCTTGCTATGCTTGTGGCCAAGATGCCAATATGAATTATGCTTATGGAGATGAACTTGCTATAGTTCCTTATATTAAACATGAAATTGTTGCTATTGCACCCACACATGATAGTCCTATTATCTTTTTGAATTCTCCCGACTACACTATATCGGAGAAGTTTGCCCTTATTAAGGATTATATTGATGGGTTGCGTTTTACTACTACACATGATGATTTTGATAGATATAATATGCATGTGCTTCCTGCTCCTACTTGCAATTATTATGATAGAGGAACTATATCTCCACATCTCTATGTTTCCAACACGATAAAATTGCAAGAAACTGACTATGCTATGTATTGGCCTTTACTTGATGTTCATGAATTGTTCTTTTATGACATGCCGATGCATAGGAAGAGAGTTAGACTTGGGTGTTGCATGATATATGTTACTTTGTGCTCACTACTAAATCACAAATCATTGTTAATTAAAATTGGCTTTGATATACCTTGGGATCTGGGTAGATCCATTACTTGAGCACTATATGCCTAGCTTAATGGCTTTAAAGAAAATGCTGCCAGGGAGACAACCCGGAAGTTTTAGAGAGTCATTTATTTCTTCTGTGTGATTTTATAAAGTTTAAAAATAAAAAAATGTGCCAAGATTTGCCTTTAGGATGTTTACATTGCTTGTTGGTTTGTGCGGTGCAAAACAGAAACTTTGGCTGTAGTGCGTGATTTTACATTTTTGACTGGAACGTGAAACGGTTCTGAAACTTTTTGCACTGTCTTTCTATACAAATTGTTTATTTTTCCTAACTTTTTCAGAATTTCTAGAGTACCATAAGTATGGTTAATGTTCAGATTACTACAGACTATCCTGTTTAAGACAGATTCTGTTTTTGATGCATAGTTTGCTTGTTTTGATGAAACTATCGATTTCGATCAGTGGATTAAGCCATGGAAAAGTTATATTACATTAGATAAAATGCAAAAACAAAATATGAATTGGTTTGCAACAGTACTTAGAGTAGTGATTTGCTTTGTTATACTAACGGATCTTACCGAGCTTTCTACTGAGTTTTGTGTGGATGAAGTGTTCGAAGATCGAGGATATCTCGATGTGAGGAGAAGGAGGAGAGACAAGAGCTCCAGCTTGGGGATGCCCAAGGCACCCCAAGTAAATATTCAAGGATACTCAAGTGTCTAAGCTTGGGGATGCCCCGGAAGGCATCCCATCTTTCTTCAACAAGTATCGGTATGTTTTCGGATTTGTTTTGTTCATGTGATATGTGCAAATCTTGGAGCGTCTTTTGCATTTAGTTTTCACTTTTCTTTGATGCACCATGCTGGTATGAGATAGTCCATGGTTGATTTATAGAATGCTCTTTGCACTTCACTTATATCTTTTGAGTATGGCTTTACAGAATGCTTCATGTGCTTCACTTATATCTTTTGAAGTTTGGATTGCCTGTTCCCTACACATAGAAAACCACCATTTGTAGAATGCTATTTTGCTTCACTCATATTTGTTAGAGCGTGGGAATATCTTTTGTAGAAAGAATTAAAAATCTCTTGCTTCACTTATATCTATTTAGAGAGTTGACAGGAATTGGTCATTCACATGGTTAGTCATAAAATCCTACATAAAACTTGTAGATCACTAAATATGATATGTTTGATTCCTTGCAATGGTTTTGCAATATAAAGGGGGTGATATTAGAGTCGTGCTAGTTGGGTATTTGTGGATTGTAGAAATAATTGTGTTGAAGTTTGTGATTCCCGTAGCATGCATGTATGCTGAACCGTTATGTAACAAAGTTGGAGCATGAGTTATTTATTGATTGTCTTCCTTATGAGTGGCGGTCAGGAACGAGTGATGGTCTTTTACTACCAACCTATCCCCCTAGGAGCATGCGTGTAGTACTTTGTTTTGATGACTAATAGATTTTTGCAATAAGTATGTGAGTTCTTTATGACTAATGTTGAGTCCATGGATTATACGCACTCTCACCCTTCCATCATTGCTAGCCTCTTCGGTACCGTGCATTGCCCTTTCTCACCTTGAGAGTCGGTGCAAACTTCGCCGGTGCATCCAAACCCTGTGATATGATACGCTCTATCACACATAAGCCTCTTTATATCTTCCTCAAAATAGCCACCATACCTACCTATCATGGCATTTCCATAGTCATTCCTAGATATATTGCCATGCAACTTCCATCATCATCATATACATGACTTGAGCATTTATTGTCATATTGCTTTGGATGATCATAAGATAGCTAGCATGATGTTTCATGGCTTGTCTGTTTTTTGATGTCATTGCTACGCTAGATCATTGCACATCCCGGTACACTGCCGGAGGCATTCATATAGAGTCATATTTTGTTCTAGTATCAAGTTGTAATATTGATTGTAAGTAAATAAAAGTGTAATGATCATCATTATTAGAACATTGTCCCATGT